>NW_025958824.1:0-39384 GCF_023159225.1 Perognathus longimembris pacificus | reverse complement strand
GGGGTAGGCAGCTGTATATCAGGGAGTAAACCTTCTGAGAATAAAAACAGCTGGAGCTTGTTCAGGTAATTACACAGGAGAAAGGATAATGTACTGGGAACTCCTCAGAAGAATCTGATTTGTGGTGAGGTGAGAGAGATAAAAGCTCATTTAGGAACGACATGAACTTGCTGCGTAGGTAGCTGTTTATCAGTAAATATCTCCACTGAGATTAAGAAAAGCAGAGGCTTAATAAATTAAGTACTTCCTGGTATGGTACTGTACTGGTAACTCCCCAAAAGAATCTGGATTGTGGTGAGGGAAGAGAAAAAGCTCATTTAGGACCTGCACTTACGAAGGGGGTAGGCAGCTGTATATCAGGGATTAAAGCTTCTGAGAATAAAAACAGCTGGAGCTTGTTAAGGTAATGACACAGGGGAAAGGATAATGTACTGGGAACTCCTCAGAAGAATCTGATTTGTGGTGAGGGGAGAGAGATAAAAGCTCATTTAGGAACGACATGAACATGCTGCGTACGTAGCTGTTTATCAGTAAATATCTCCACTGAGATTACGAAAAGCAGTAGCTTAATAAATTCAGTACTTCCTGGTATGGTTACTGTACTGGTAACTCCCCAAAAGAATCTGGATTGTGGTGAGGGTACAGAGAAAAAAGCTCATTTAGCAACTGCACTTACGAAGGGGGTAGGCATCTGTATATCAAGGAGTAAACCTTCTGAGAATAAAAACAGCTGGAGCTTGTTAAGGTAATTACACAGGGGAAAGGATAATGTACTGGGAACTCCTCAGAAGAATCTGATTTGTGGTGAGGGGAGAGAGATAAAAGCTCATTTAGTAACGACATGAACATGCTGCGTAGGTAGCTGTTTATCAGTAAATATGTCCACTGAGATTAAGAAAAGCAGTAGCTTAATAAATTAAGTACTTCCTGGTATGGTGACTGTACTGGTAACTCCCAAGAGAATCTGGATTGTGGTGAGGGAACAGAGAAAAAGGCTCATTTAGGACCTGCACTTACGAAGGGGGTAGGCAGCCGTATATCAGGGAGTAAACCTTCTGAGAATAAAAACAGCTGGAGCTTGTTAAGGTAATTACACAAGGGAAAAGATAATGTACTAGGAACTCCGCAGAAGAATCTGATTTGTGGTGAGGGGAGAGAGATAAAAGCTCATTTAGGAACGACATGAACATGCTGCGTAGGTAGCTGTTTATCAGTAAATATCTCCACTGAGATTAAGACAAGCAGTAGCTTAATAAATTAAGTACTTCCTGGTATGGTTACTGTACTGGTAACTCCCCAAAAGAATCTGGATTGTGGTGAGGGAACAGAGAAAAAAGGTCATTTAGGACCTGCACTTACGAAGGGGGTAGGCAGCTGTATATCAGGTACTAAACCTTCTGAGAATAAAAACAGCTGGAGCTTGTTACGGTAATTACACAGGGGAAAGGATAATGTACTGGGAACTCCTCAGAAGAATCTGATTTATGGTGAGGGGAGAGAGATAAAAGCTCATTTAGGAACGACATGAACATGCTGCCTAGTTATCTGTTTATCAGTAAATATCTCCAGTGAGATTAAGAAAAGCAGTAGCTTAATAAATTAATTACTTCCTGGTATGGTTACTGTACTGGTAACTCCTCAAAAGAATCTGGATTGTGGTGAGGGAACAGAGAAAAAAGCTCATTTAGGACCTGCACTTACGAAGGGGGTAGGCAGCTGTATATCAGGGAGTAAACCTTCTGAGAATAAAAACAGCTGGAGCTTGTTAAGGTAATTACACAGGGGAAAGGATAATGTACTGGGAACTCCTCAGAAGAATCTGATTTGTGGTGAGGGGAGAGAGATAAAAGCTCATTTAGGAACGACATGAACATGCTGCGTAGGTAGCTGTTTATCAGTAAATATCTCCACTGAGATTAAGACAAGCAGTAGCTTAATAAATTAAGTACTTCCTGGTATGGTTACTGTACTGGTAACTCCCCAAAAGAATCTGGATTGTGTTGAGGGAACAGAGAAAAAAGCTCATTTAGGACCTGCACTTACGAAGGGGGTAGGCAGCTGTATATCAGGTACTAAACCTTCTGAGAATAAAAACAGCTGGAGCTTGTTACGGTAATTACACAGGGGAAAGGATAATGTACTGGGAACTCCTCAGAAGAATCTGATTTATGGTGAGGGGAGAGAGATAAAAGCTCATTTAGGAACGACATGAACATGCTGCCTAGTTATCTGTTTATCAGTAAATATCTCCAGTGAGATTAAGAAAAGCAGTAGCTTAATAAATTAATTACTTCCTGGTATGGTTACTGTACTGGTAACTCCTCAAAAGAATCTGGATTGTGGTGAGGGAACAGAGAAAAAAGCTCATTTATGACCTGCACTTACGAAGGGGGTAGGCAGCTGTATATCAGGGAGTAAACCTTCTGAGAATAAAAACAGCTGGAGCTTGTTAAGGTAATTACACAGGGGAAAGGATAATGTACTGGGAACTCCTCAGAAGAATCTGATTTGTGGTGAGGGGAGAGAGATAAAAGCTCATTTAGGAACGACATGAACATGCTGCGTAGGTAGCTGTTTATCAGTAAATATCTCCACTGAGATTAAGAAAAGCAGTAGCTTAATAAAGTAAGTACTTCCTGGTATGGTTACTGTACTGGTAACTCCCCAAAAGAATCTGGATTGTGGTGAGGGGAGAGAGAAAAACGCTCATTTAGGAATGACATGAACATGCTGCATAGGTAGCTGTTTATCAGTAAATATCTCCACTGAGATTAAGAAAAGCAGTAGCTGAATAAATTAAGTACTTCCTGGTATGGATACTGTACTGGTAACTCCCCAAAAGAATCTGGATTGTGGTGAGGGGAGAGAGATAAAAGCTCATTTAGGAACGACATGAACATGCTGCGTAGGTAGCTGTTTATCAGTAAATATCTCCACTGAGATTAAGAAAAGCAGTAGCTTAATAAATTAAGTACGTCCTGGTATGGTTACTGTACTGGTAACTCCCCAAAAGAATCTGGATTGTGGTGAGGGAACAGAGAAAAAAGCTCATTTAGGACCTCCACTAACGAAGGGGGTAGGCAGCTGTATATCAGGGAGTAAACCTTCTGAGAATAAAAACAGCTGGAGCTTGTTCAGGTAATTACACAGGAGAACGGATAAGGTACTGGGAATTCCTCAGAAAAATCTGATTTGTGGTGAGGGGAGAGAGATAAAAGCTCATTTAGGAACGACATGAACGTGCTGGGTAGGTAGCTGTTTATCAGTAAATATCTCCACTGAGATTAAGAAAAGCAGTAGCTTAATAAATTAAGTACTTCCTGGTATGGATACTGTACTGGTAACTCCACAAAAGAATCTTTATTGTGGTGAGGGGAGAGAGATAAAAGCTCATTTAGGACATGCACTTATGAAGGGGGTATACAGCTGTATATCAGGGAGTAAACCTTCTGAAAATAAAAACAGCTGGAGCTTGTTAAGGTAATTACACAGGGGAAAGGATAATGTACTGGGAATTCCTCAGAAGAATCTGATTTGTGGTGGGGGGAGAGAGATAAAAGCTCATTTAGGAACGACATGAACGTACTGCGTAGGTAGATGTTTATCAGTAAATATCTCCACTGAGATTAAGAAAAGCAGTAGCTTAATAAATTAAGTACTTCCTGGTATGGTTACTGTACTGGTAACTACCAAAAAGAATCTGGATTGTGGTGAGGGAACAGAGAAAAAACCTCATTTAGAACCTGCACTTACGAAGGGGGTAGGCAGCTGTATATCAGGGAGTAAACCTTCTTAGAATAAGAACAGCTGGAGCTTGTTCAGGTAATTACACAGGGGAAAGGATAATGTACTGGGAACTCCTCAGAAGAATCTGATTTGTGGTGAGGGGAGAGAGATAAAAGCTCATTTAGGAACGACATAACATGCTGCGTAGGTAGCTGTTTATCAGTAAATATCTCCACTGAGATTAAGAAAAGCAGTAGATTAATAAATTAAGTACTTCCTGGTATGGATACTGTACTGGTAACTCCCAAAAGAATCTGGATTGTGGTGAGGGTAGAGAGAAAAAAGCTCATTTAGGAACGACATGAACATGCTGCGTAGGTAGCTGTTTATCAGTAAATATCTCCACTGAGATTAAGAAAAGCAGTAGCTTAATAAATTAAGTACTTCCTGGTATGGATACTGTACTGGTAACTCCCCAAAAGAATCTGGATTGTGGTGAGGGAACAGATAAAAAAGCTCATTTAGGACATGCACTTACGAAGGGGGTAGCAGCAGTATATCAGGGAGTAAACCTTCTGAGAATAAAAACAGTGGAGCTTGTTAAGGTAATTACACAGGGGAAAGGATAATGTACTGGGAACTCCTCAGAAGAATCTGATTTGTGGTGAGGGGAAGAGATAAAAAGCTCATTTAGGAACGACATGAACGTGCTGCGTAGGTAGCTGTTTATCAGTAAATATCTCCACTGAGATTAAGAAAAGCAGTAGCTTAATAAATTAAGTACTTCCTGGTATGGTTACTGTACTGGGAACTCCCAAAAGAATCTGGATTGTGGTGAGGGAACAGAGAAAAAACTCATTTAGGAACCTGCACTTACGAAGGGGGTAGCAGCTGTATATCAGGGAGTAAACCTTCTGAGAATAAAAACAGCAGGAGCTTGTAAATTAATTACACCTGGGAAAGGATAATGTACTGGAACTCACAGAAGAATCTGATTTGTGGTGAGGGGAGAGAGATGAAAACTCATTTAGGATCGACATGAACATGCTGCGTAGGTAGCTGTTTATCAGTAAATATCTCCACTGAGATTAAGAAAAGCAGTAGCTTAATAAATTAAGTACTTCCTGGTATGGTTACTGTACTGGTAACTCCCCAAAAGAATCTGGATTGTGGTGAGGGAGAGAGAAAAAAGCTCATTTAGGACGACATGAACATGCTGCGTAGGTAGCTGTATATCAGGGAGTAAACCTTCTGAGAATAAAAACAGCAGTAGCTTGTTAAGGTAATTACACAGGGGAAAGGATAATGTACTGGGAACTCCTCAGAAGAATCTGATTTGTGGTGAGGGGAAGCAGAGAAAAAAGCTCATTTAGAACGACATGAACATGCTGCGTAGGTAGCTGTTTATCAGTAGTAAACTCCACTGAGATTAAGAAAAGCAGTAGCTTAATAAATTAAGTACTTCCTGGTATTGGTTACTGTACTGGTAACTCCCCAAAAGAATCTGGATTGTGGTGAGGGTAGAGAGAAAAAAGCTCATTTAGGACATGAACATGCTGCGTAGGTAGCTGTATATCAGGGAGTAAACCTTCTGAGAATAAAAACAGCTGGAGCTTGTTAAGTTAATTACACCTGGTAAAGGATAATGTACTGGTAACTCCCCAGAAGAATCTGATTTGTGGTGAGGGGAGACAGAGAAAAAAGCTCATTTAGAACGACATGAACATGCTGCGTAGGTAGCTGTTTATCAGTAAATATCTCCACTGAGATTAAGAAAAGCAGTAGCTTAATAAATTAAGTACTTCCTGGTATGGTTACTGTACTGGTAACTCCCCAAAAGAATCTGGATTGTGGTGAGGGTAGAGAGAAAAAAGCTCATTTAGGAACGACATGAACATGCTGCGTAGGTAGCTGTTTATCAGTAAATATCTCCACTGAGATTAAGAAAAGCAGTAGCTTAATAAATTAAGTACTTCCTGGTATGGATACTGTACTGGTAACTCCCAAAAGAATCTGGATTGTGGTGAGGGAACAGAGAAAAAGCTCATTTAGGACGACATGAACATGCTGCGTAGGTAGCTGTTTATCAGTAAATATCTCCACTGAGATTAAGAAAAGCAGTAGCTTAATAAATTAAGTACTTCCTGGTATGGATACTGTACTGGGAACTCCCAAAAGAATCTGGATTGTGGTGAGGGAACAGAGAAAAAGCTCATTTAGGACGACATGAACATGCTGCGTAGGTAGCTGTTTATCAGTAAATATTCTGAGAATAAAAACAGCTGGAGCTTGTTAAGGTAATTACACAGGGGAAAGGATAATGTACTGGGAACTCCTCAGAAGAATCTGATTTGTGGTGAGGGAGAGAGATAAAAGCTCATTTAGGAACGACATGAACATGCTGCGTAGGCATAGCTGTTTATCAGTAAATATCTCCACTGAGATTAAGAAAAGCAGTAGCTTAAAATTAGTACAGGTATGGTACTGTACTGGAACTCCCAAAAGAATCTGGATTGTGGTGAGGGAACAATGAAAAGCTCATTAGGACCTGTACTTACGAAGGGGGTAGGCAGCTGTATATCAGGGAGTAAACCTTCTGAGAATAAAAACAGCTGGAGCTTGTTAAGTATTTACACAGGGGAAAGGATAATGTACTGGGAACTCCTCAGAAGAATCTGATTTGTGGTGAGGGGAGAGAGATAAAAGCTCATTTAGGACGACATGAACATGCTGCGTAGGTAGCTGTTTATCAGTAATATCTCCACTGAGATTAAGAAAAGCAGTAGCTTAATAAATTAAGTACTTCCTGGTATGGTTACTGTACTGGTAACTCCCCAAAAGAATCTGGATTGTGGTGAGGGAACAGAGAAAAAGCTCATTTAGGACCTTCACTTACGAAGGGGGTAGGCAGCTGTATATCAGGGAGTAAACCTTCTGAGAATAAAAACAGCTGGAGCTTGTTAAGGTAATTACACAGGGGAAACGATAATGTACTGGGAACTCCTCAGAAGAATCTGATTTGTGGTGAGGGGAGAGAGATAAAAGCTCATTTAGGAACGACACGAACATGCTGCGTAGGTAGCTGTTTATCAGTAAATATCTCCACTGAGATTAAGAAAAGCAGTAGCTTAATAAATTAAGTACTTCCTGGTATGGTTACTGTACTGGTAACTCCCCAAAAGAATCTGGATTTGGTGAGGGAACAGAGAAAAAAGCTCATTTAGGACATGCACTTACGAAGGGGGTAGGCAGCTGTATATCAGGGAGTAAACCTACTGAGAATAAAAACAGCTGGAGCTTGTTAAGGTAATTACACAGGGGAAAGGATAATGTACTGGAAACTCCTCAGAAGAATCTGATTTGTGGTGAGGGGAGAGAGATAAAAGCTCATTTAGGAACGACATGAACATCTGCGTAGGTAGCTGTTTATCAGTAAATATCTAGACTGAGATTAAGAAAAGCAGTAGCTTAATAAATTAAGTACTTCCTGGTATGGTTACTGTACTGGTAACTCCCCAAAAGAATCTGGATTGTGGTGAGGGAACAGAGAAAAAAGCTCATTTAGGACCTGCACTTACGAAAGGGGTAGGCAGCTATATATCAGGGAGTAAACCTTCTGAGAATAAAAACAGCTGGAGCTTGTTAAGGTAATTACACAGGGGAAAGGATAATGTACTGGGAACTCCTCTGAAGAATCTGATTTGTGGTGAGGGGAGAGAGATAAAAGCTCATTTAGGAACGACATGAACATGCTGCCTAGGTAGCTGTTTATCAGTAAATATCTCCACTGAGATTAAGAAAAGCAGTAGCTTAATAAATTACGTACTTCCTGGTATGGTTACTGTACTGGTAACTCCCCAAAAGAATCTGGATTGTGGTGAGGGAACAGAGAAAGTAGCTCAGTTAGGACCTTCACTTACGAAGGGGGTAGGCAGCTGTATATCAGGGAGTAAACCTTCTGAGAATAAAAACAGCTGGAGCTTGTTAAGGTAATTACACAGGGGAAAGGATAATGTACTGGGAACTCCTCAGAAGAATCTGATTTGTGGTGAGTGGGAGAGAGATAAAAGCTCATTTAGGAACGACATGAACGTGCTGCGTAGGTAGCTGTTTATCAGTAAATATCTCCACTGAGATTAAGAAAAGCAGTAGCTTAATAAATTAAGTACTTCCTGGTATGGTTACTGTACTGTAACTCCCAAAAGATCTGGATTGTGGTGAGGGAACAGAGAAAAAACTCATTTAGGAACCTGCACTTACGAAGGGGGTAGCAGCTGTATATCAGGGAGTAAACCTTCTGAGAATAAAAACAGCAGGAGCTTGTTAAGTTAATTACACCTGGGAAAGGATAATGTACTGGAACTCCAGAAGAATCTGATTTGTGGTGAGGGAGAGAGATGAAAACTCATTTAGAACGACATGAACATGCTGCATAGGTAGCTGTTTATCAGTAAATATCTCCACTGAGATTAAGAAAAGCAGTAGCTTAATAAATTAAGTACTTCCTGGTATGGTTTCTGTACTGGTAACTCCCCAAAAGAATCTGGATTGTGGTGAGGGGAGAGAGATAAAAGCTCATATAGGAACGACATGAACATGTTGCGTAGGTAGCTGTTTATCAGTAAATATCTCCATGAGATTAAGAAAAGCAGTAGCTTAATAATTAAGTACTTCCTGGTATGGTTACTGTACTGGTAACTCCCAAAAGAATCTGGATTGTGGTGAGGGACAGAGAAAAAAGCTCATTTAGGACCTGCACTAACGAAGGGGGTAGGCAGCTGTATATCAGGGAGTAAACCTTCTGAGAATAAAAACAGCTGGAGCTTGTTAAGGTAATTACACAGGGGAAAGGATAATGTACTGGGAACTCCTCAGAAGAATCTGATTTGTGGTGAGGGGAGAGAGATAAAAGCTCATTTAGGAACGACATGAACATGCTGGGTAGGTAGCTGTTTATCAGTAAATAGCTCCACAGATTAAGAAAAGCAGTAGCTTAATAAATTAAGTACTTCCTGTTGGTTACTGTACTGGTAACTCCCAAAAGAATCTGGATTGTGGTGAGGGAACAGAGAAAAAAGCTCATTTAGGACCTGCACTTACGAAGGGGGTAGGCTGCTGTATATCAGGGAGTAAACCTTCTGAGAATAAAAACAGCTGGAGCTTGTTAAGGTAATTACACAGGGGAAAGGATAATGTACTGGGAACTCCTCAGAAGAATCTGATTTGTGGTGAGGGGAGAGAGATAAAAGCTCATTTAGGAATGACATGAACATGCTGCGTAGGTAGCTGTTTATCAGTAAATATCTCCAATGAGATTAAGAAAAGCAATAGCTTAATAAATTAAGTACTTCCAGGTATGGTTACTGTACTGGTAACTCCCCAAAAGAATCTGATTGTGGTGAGGGAACAGAGAAAAAAGCTCATTTAGGACCTGCACTTACGAAGGTGGTAGGCAGCTGTATATCAGGGAGTAAACCATCTGAGAATAAAAACAGCTGGAGCTTGTTAAGGTAATTACACAGGGGAAAGGATAATGTACTGGGAACTCCTCAGAAGAATCTGATTTGTGGTGAGGGAGAGAGATAAAAGCTCATTTAGGAACGACATGAACATGCTGCGTAGGTAGCTGTTTATCAGTAAATATCTCCACTGAGATTAAGAAAAGCAGTAGCTTAATGAATTAAGTACTTCCTGGTATGGTTACTGTACTGGTAACTCCCAAAAGAATCTGGATTGTGGTGAGGGAACAGAGAAAAAGCTCATTTAGGACCTGCACTGAACGAAGGGGGTAGGCAGCTGTATATCAGGGAGTAAACTTCTGAGAATAAAAACAGCTGGAGCTTGTTAAGGTAAATTAAACAGGGGAAAGATAATGTACTGGGAACTCCTCAGAAGAATCTGATTTGTGGTGAGGGGAGAGAGATAAAAGCTCATTTAGGAACGACATGAACATGCTGGGTAGGTAGCTGTTTATCAGTAAATAGCTCCACAGATTAAGAAAAGCAGTAGCTTAATAAATTAAGTACTTCCTGGGTTACTGTACTGGTAACTCCCAAAAGAATCTGGATTGTGGTGAGGGAACAGAGAAAAAAGCTCATTTAGGACCTGCACTTACGAAGGGGGTAGGCTGCTGTATATCAGGGAGTAAACCTTCTGAGAATAAAAACAGCTGGAGCTTGTTAAGTTAATTACACAGGGGAAAGGATAATGTACTGGGAACTCCTCAGAAGAATCTGATTTGTGGTGAGGGGAGAGAGATAAAAGCTCATTTAGGAACGACATGAAGCTGCGTAGGCAGCTGTTTATCAGGTAAATATCTCCAATGAGATTAAAAAAGCTAGCTTAATAAATTAAGTACTTCCTGGTATGGTTACTGTACTGGTAACTCCTCAAAAGAATCTGGATTGTGGTGAGGGAACAGAGAAAAAAGCTCATTTAGGAACCTGACACTACGACGGGTAGGCAGCTGTATATCAGTAGTATACCTTCTGACAATAAAAACAGCTATAGCTTCTTAAGGTAATTACACAGGGGAAAGGATAATGTACTGGGAACTCCTCAGAAGAATCTGATTTGTGGTGAGGGGAGAGAGATAAAAGCTCATTTAGGAACGACATGAACATGCTGGGTAGGCAGCTGTTTATCAGTAAATATCTCCACTGAGATTAAGAAAAGCAGTAGCTTAATAAATTAAGTACTTCCTGGGGAAAGGTTACTGTACTGGGAACTCCCAGAAGAATCTGGATTGTGGTGAGGGAACAGAGAAAAAAGCTCATTTAGGACCTGCACTTACGAAGGGGGTAGGCAGCTGTATATCAGGGAGTAAACCTTCTGAGAATAAAAACAGCTGTAGCTTGTTAAGTAATTACACAGGGGAAAGGATCTGTACTGGTAACTCCTCAGAAGAATCTGATTGTGGTGAGGGGAGAGAGATAAAAGCTCATTTAGGAACGACATGAACATGCTGCGTAGGTAGCTGTTTATCAGTAAATATCTCCACTGAGATTAAGAAAAGCAGTAGCTTAATAAATAAGTACTTCCTGGTATGGTTACTGTACTGGTAACTCCTCAAAAGAATCTGATTGTGGTGAGGGAACAGAGAAAAAAGCTCATTTAGGACCTGACACTACGAAGGGTAGGCAGCTGTATATCAGAGTAAACCTTCTGAGAATAAAAACAGCTAGCTTAAGGTAATTAAACAGGGGAAAGGATAAGTACTGGGAACTCCTCAGAAGAATCTGATTTGTGGTGAGGGAGAGAGATAAAAGCTCATTTAGGAACGACATGAACATGCTGCGTAGGTAGCTGTTTATCAGTAAATATCTCCAATGAGATTAAGAAAAGCAGTAGCTTAATAAATTAGTACTTCCTGGTATGGTTACTGTACTGGGAACTCACCAGAAGAATCTGGATTGTGGTGAGGGAACAGAGAAAAAAGCTCATTTAGGACGCACTTACGAAGGGGTAGGCAGCTGTATATCAGTAAACCTTCTGAGAATAAAAACAGCTAGCTTGTTAAGTTAATTTCACAGGGGAAAGGATATGTACTGGTAACTCCTCAGAAGAATCTGATTGTGGTGAGGGGAGAGAGATAAAAGCTCATATAGGAACGACATGAACATGCTGCGTAGGTAGCTGTTTATCAGTAAATATCTCCACTGAGATTAAGAAAAGCAGTAGCTTAATAAATAAGTACTTCCTGGTATGGTTACTGTACTGGTAACTCCCCAAAAGAATCTGGATTGTGGTGAGGGAACAGAGAAAAAAGCTCATTTAGGACCTGCACTTACGAAGGGGGAGGCAGCTGTATATCAGGGAGTAAACCTTCTGAGAATAAAAACAGCTGGAGCTTGTTAAGGTAATTACACAGGGGAAAGGATAATGTACTGGGAACTCCTCAGAAGAATCTGATTTGTGGTGAGGGAGAGAGATAAAAGCTCATTTAGGAACGACATGAACATGCTGCGTAGGTAGCTGTTTATCAGTAAATATCTCCACTGAGATTAAGAAAAGCAGTAGCTTAATAAATTAAGTACTTCCTGGTATGGTTACTGTACTGGTAACTCCCAAAAGAATCTGGATTGTGGTGAGGGAACAGAGAAAAAAGCTCATTTAGGATGCACATTACGAAGGGGGAGGCAGCTGTATATCAGGGAGTAAACCTTCTGAGAATAAAAACAGCTGGAGCTTGTTAAGGTAATTACACAGGGGAAAGGATAATGTACTGGGAACTCCTCAGAAGAATCTGATTTGTGGTGAGGGGAGAGAGATAAAAGCTCATTTAGGAACGACATGAACATGCTGCGTAGGTAGCTGTTTATCAGTAAATATCTCCACTGAGATTAAGAAAAGCAGTAGCTTAATAAATTAAGTACTTCCTGGTATGGTTACTGTACTGGTAACTCCCCAAAAGAATCTGGATTGTGGTGAGGGAACAGAGAAAAAAGCTCATTTAGGACCTACACTTACGAAGGGTAGGCAGCTGTATATCAGGGAGTAAACCTTCTGAGAATAAAAACAGCTGGAGCTTGTTAAGGTAATTACACAGGGGAAAGGATAATGTACTGGGAACTCCTCAGAAGAATCTGATTTGTGGTGAGGGGAGAGAGATAAAAGCTCATTTAGGAACGACATGAACATGCTGCGTAGGTAGCTGTTTATCAGTAAATATCTCCACTGAGATTAAGAAAAGCAGTAGCTTAATAAATTAAGTACTTCCTGGTATGGTTACTGTACTGGTAACTCCCCAAAAGAATCTGGATTGTGGTGAGGGAACAGAGAAAAAAGCTCATTTAGGACCTGCATTACGAAGGGGGTAGGCAGCTGTATATCAGGGAGTAAACCTTCTGAGAATAAAAACAGCTGGAGCTTGTTAAGGTAATTACACAGGGGAAAGGATAATGTACTGGGAACTCCTCAGAAGAATCTGATTTGTGGTGAGGGGAGAGAGATAAAAGCTCATTTAGGAACGACATGAACATGCTGCGTAGGTAGCTGTTTATCAGTAAATATCTCCACTGAGATTAAGAAAAGCAGTAGCTTAATAAATTAAGTACTTCCTGGTATGGTTACTGTACTGGTAACTCCCAAAAGAATCTGGATTGTGGTGAGGGAACAGAGAAAAAAGCTCATTTAGGACCTGCACTTATGAAGGGGGTAGGCAGCTGTATATCAGGGAGTAAACCTTCTGAGAATAAAAACAGCTGGAGCTTGTTAAGGTAATTACACAGGGGAAAGGATAATGTACTGGGAACTCCTCAGAAGAATCTGATTTGTGGTGAGGGGAGAGAGATAAAAGCTCATTTAGGAACGACATGAACATGCTGCGTAGGTAGCTGTTTATCAGTAAATATCTCCAATGAGATTAAGAAAAGCAGTAGCTTAATAAATTAAGTACTTCCTGGTATGGTTACTGTACTGGTAACTCCCAAAAGAATCTGGATTGTGGTGAGGGAACAGAGAAAAAAGCTCATTTAGGACCTGCACTTACGAAGGGGGTAGGCAGCTGTATATCAGGGAGTAAACCTTCTGAGAATAAAAACAGCTGGAGCTTGTTAAGGTAATTCACAGGGGAAAGGATAATGTACTGGGAACTCCTCAGAAGAATCTGATTTGTGGTGAGGGGAAGAGATAAAAGCTCATTTAGGAACGACATGAACATGCTGCGTAGGTAGCTGTTTATCAGTAAATATCTCCACTGAGATTAAGAAAAGCAGTAGCTTAATAAATTAAGTACTTCCTGGTATGGTTACTGTACTGGTAACTCCCAGAAGAATCTGGATTGTGGTGAGGGAACAGAGAAAAAAGCTCATTTAGGACCTTCACTTACGAAGGGGGAGGCAGCTGTATATCAGGGAGTAAACCTTCTGAGAATAAAAACAGCTGGAGCTTGTTAAGTAATTCACAGGGGAAAGGATAATGTACTGGGAACTCCTCAGAAGAATCTGATTTGTGGTGAGGGGAGAGAGATAAAAGCTCATTTAGGAACGACATGAACATGCTGCGTAGGTAGCTGTTTATCAGTAAATATCTCCACTGAGATTAAGAAAAGCAGTAGCTTAATAAATTAAGTACTTCCTGGTATGGTTACTGTACTGGTAACTCCCCAAAAGAATCTGGATTGTGGTGAGGGAACAGAGAAAAAAGCTCATTTAGGACCTGTACATTACGAAGGGGGTAGGCAGCTGTATATCAGGGAGTAAACCTTCTGAGAATAAAAACAGCTGGAGCTTGTTAAGGTAATTACACAGGGGAAAGGATAATGTACTGGGAACTCCTCAGAAGAATCTGATTTGTGGTGAGGGGAGAGAGATAAAAGCTCATTTAGGACGACATGAACATGCTGCGTAGGTAGCTGTTTATCAGTAAATATCTCCACTGAGATTAAGAAAAGCAGTAGCTTAATAAATTAAGTACTTCCTGGTATGGTTACTGTACTGGTAACTCCCCAAAAGAATCTGGATTGTGGTGAGGGAACAGAGAAAAAAGCTCATTTAGGACTGCATTACGAAGGGGGTAGGCAGCTGTATATCAGGGAGTAAACCTTCTGAGAATAAAAACAGCTGGAGCTTGTTAAGGTAATTACACAGGGGAAAGGATAATGTACTGGGAACTCCTCAGAAGAATCTGATTGTGGTGAGGGGAGAGAGATAAAAGCTCATTTAGGAACGACATGAACATGCTGCGTAGGTAGCTGTTTATCAGTAAATATCTCCACTGAGATTAAGAAAAGCAGTAGCTTAATAAATTAAGTACTTCCTGGTATGGTTACTGTACTGGTAACTCCCAAAAGAATCTGGATTGTGGTGAGGGAACAGAGAAAAAAGCTCATTTAGGACCTGCACTTACGAAGGGTAGCAGCTGTATATCAGGGAGTAAACCTTCTGAGAATAAAAACAGCTAGCTTGTTAAGGTAATTACACAGGGGAAAGGATAATGTACTGGGAACTCCTCAGAAGAATCTGATTTGTGGTGAGGGGAGAGAGATAAAAGCTCATTTAGGAACGACATGAACATGCTGCGTAGGTAGCTGTTTATCAGTAAATATCTCCACTGAGATTAAGAAAAGCAGTAGCTTAATAAATTAAGTACTTCCTGGTATGGTTACTGTACTGGTAACTCCCCAAAAAATCTGGATTGTGGTGAGGGAACAGAGAATAAAAGCTCATTTAGGATGTACATTTACGAAGGGGGAGGCAGCTGTATATCAGGGAGTAAACTTCTGAGAATAAAAACAGCTGGAGCTTGTTAAGGTAATTACACAGGGGAAAGGATAATGTACTGGGAACTCCTCAGAAGAATCTGATTTGTGGTGAGGGGAGAGAGATAAAAGCTCATTTAGGAACGACATGAACATGCTGCGTACGTAGCTGTTTATCAGTAAATATCTCCACTGAGATTAAGAAAAGCAGTAGGTTAATAAATTAAGTACTTCCTGGTATGGTTACTGTACTGGTAACTCCGCAAAAGAATCTGGATTGTGGTGAGGGAACAGAGAAAAAAGCTCATTTAGGACCTACACGTACGAAGGGTAGGCAGCTGTATATCAGTGAGTAACCTTCTGAGAATAAAAACAGCTAGCTTCTTCAGGTAATTAACAGGGGAAAGGATAATGTACTGGGAACTCCTCAGAAGAATCTGATTTGTGGTGAGGGGAGAGAGATAAAAGCTCATTTATGAACGACATGAACATGCTGCGTAGGTAGCTGTTTATCAGTATATATCTCCACTGAGATTAAGAAGCAGTAGCTTAATAAATTAAGTACTTCCTGGTATGGTTACTGTACTGGTAACTCCTCAAAAGAATCTGGATTGTGGTGAGGGAACAGAGAAAAAAGCTCATTTAGGACCTGCACTTAACGAAGGGGGTAGGCAGCTGTATATCAGGGACTAAACCTTCTGAGAATAAAAACAGCTGGAGCTTGTTAAGGTAATTACACAGGGGAAAGGATAATGTACTGGAACTCCTCAGAAGAATCTGATTGTGGTGAGGGGAGAGAGATAAAAGCTCATTTAGGAACGACATGAACATGCTGCGTAGGTTGCTGTTTATCAGTAAATATCTCCACTGAGATTAAGAAAAGCAGTAGCTTAATAAATTAAGTACTTCCTGGTATGGTTACTGTACTTGGTAACTCCCCAAAGAATCTGTATTGTGGTGAGGGAACAGAGAAAAAAGCTCATTTAGGACCTGCACTTATGAAGGGGGTAGGCAGCTGTATATCAGGGAGTAAACCTTCTGAGAATAAAAACAGCTGGAGCTTGTTAAGGTAAATTAACAGGGGAAAGGATAATGTACTGGGAACTCCTCAGAAGAATCTGATTTGTGGTGAGGGGAGAGAGATAAAAGCTCATTTAGGAACGACATGAACATGCTGCGTAGGTAGCTGTTTATCAGTAAATATCTCCAATGAGATTAAGAAAAGCAGTAGCTTAATAAATTAAGTACTTCCTGGTATGGTTACTGTACTGGGTAACTCCCAAAAGAATCTGGATTGTGGTGAGGGAACAGAGAAAAGCTCATTTAGGACTGCACTTAACGAAGGGGGTAGGCAGCTGTATATCAGGGAGTAAACCTTCTGAGAATAAAAACAGCTGGAGCTTGTTAAGTAATTGCACAGGGGAAAGGATAATGTACTGGGAACTCCTCAGAAGAATCTGATTTGTGGTGAGGGGATAGAGATAAAAGCTCATTTAGGAACGACATGAACATGCTGGTAGGTAGCCGTTTATCAGTAAATATCTCCACTGAGATTAAGAAAAGCAGTAGCTTAATAAATTAAGTACTTCCTGGTATGGTTACTGTACTGGTAACTCCCATAAGAATCTGGATTGTGGTGAGGGAACAGAGAAAAAGCTCATTTAGGACCTTCACTTACGAAGGGGGAGGCAGCTGTATATCAGGGAGTAAACCTTCTGTGAATAAAAACAGCTGGAGCTTGTTAAGGTAATTCCACAGGGGAAAGGATAATGTACTGGGAACTCCTCAGAAGAATCTGATTTGTGGTGAGGGGAGAGAGATAAAAGCTCATTTAGGAACGACATGAACATGTTGCGTAGGTAGCTGTTTATCAGTAAATATCTCCACTGAGATTAAGAAAAGCAGTAGCTTAATAAATTAAGTACTTCCTGGTATGGTTACTGTACTGGTAACTCCCCAAAAGAATCTGGATTGTGGTGAGGGACAGAGAAAAAAGCTCATTTAGGATGCATTTACGAAGGGGTAGGCAGCTGTATATCAGGGAGTAAACCTTCTGAGAATAAAAACAGCTGGAGCTTGTTAAGGTAATTACACAGGGGAAAGGATAATGTACTGGGAACTCCTCAGAAGAATCTGATTTGTGGTGAGGGGAGAGAGATAAAAGCTCATTTAGGACGACATGAACATGCTGCGTAGGTAGCTGTTTATCAGTAAATATCTCCACTGAGATTAAGAAAAGCAGTAGCTTAATAAATTAAGTACTTCCTGGTATGGTTACTGTACTGGTAACTCCCCAAAAGAATCTGGATTGTGGTGAGGGAACAGAGAAAAAAGCTCATTTAGGACCTGCACTTACGAAGGGGGTAGGCAGCTGTATATCAGGGACTAAACCTTCTGAGAATAAAAACAGCTGGAGCTTGTTAAGGTAATTACACAGGGGAAAGGATAATGTACTGGAACTCCTCAGAAGAATCTGATTGTGGTGAGGGGAGAGAGATAAAAGCTCATTTAGGAACGACATGAACATACTGCGTAGGTAGCTGTTTATCAGTAAATATCTCCACTGAGATTAAGAAAAGCAGTAGCTTAATAAATTAAGTACTTCCTGGTATGGTTACTGTACTGGTAACTCCCCAAAAGAATCTGTATTGTGGTGAGGGAACAGAGAAAAAAGCTCATTTAGGACCTGCACTTACGAAGGGGGTAGGCCAGCTGTATATCAGGGAGTAAACCTTCTGAGAATAAAAACAGCTGGAGCTTGTTAAGTAATTACACAGGGGAAAGGATAATGTACTGGGAACTCCTCAGAAGAATCTGATTTGTGGTGAGGGGAGAGAGATAAAAGCTCATTTAGGAACGACATGAACATGCTGCGTAGGTAGCTGTTTATCAGTAAATATCTCCACTGAGATTAAGAAAAGCAGTAGCTTAATAAATTAAGTACTTCCTGGTATGGTTACTGTACTGGTAACTCCCCAAAAGAATCTGGATTGTGGTGAGGGAACAGAGAATAAAAGCTCATTTAGGACCTGCACTTACGAAGGGGGTAGGCAGCTGTATATCAGGGACTAAACCTTCTGAGAATAAAAACAGCTAGCTTGTTAAGGTAATTAACAGGGGAAAGGTTAATGTACTGGGAACTCCTCAGAAGAATCTGATTTGTGGTGAGGGGAGAGAGATAAAAGCTCATTTAGGAACGACATGAACATGCTGCATAGGTAGCTGTTTATCAGTAAATATCTCCACTGAGATTAAGAAAAGCAGTAGCTTAATGAATTAAGTACTTCCTGGTATGGTTACTGTACTGGTAACTCCCCAAAAGAATCTGGATTGTGGTGAGGGAACAGAGAAAAAAGCTCATTTAGGACCTGCACTTACGAAGGGGGTAGGCAGCTGTATATCAGGGAGTAAACCTTCTGAGAATAAAAACAGCTGGAGCTTGTTTAAGGTAAATTAAACAGGGGAAAGGATAATGTACTGGGAACTCCTCAGAAGAATCTGATTTGTGGTGAGGGGAGAGAGATAAAAGCTCATTTAGGAACGACATGAACATGCTGCGAAGGTAGCTGTTTATCAGTAAATATCTCCACTGAGATTAAGAAGCAGTAGCTTAATAAATTAAGTACTTCCTGGTATGGTTACTGTACTGGTAACTCCTCAAAAGAATCTGGATTGTGGTGAGGGAACAGAGAAAAGAGCTCATTTAGGACCTGCCCTAACGAAGGGGGTAGGCAGCTGTATATCAGGGAGTAAACCTTCTGAGAATAAAAACAGCTGGAGCTTGTTAAGGTAATTACACAGGGGAAAGGATAATGTACTGGGAACTCCTCAGAAGAATCTGATTTGTGGTGAGGGGAGAGAGATAAAAGCTCATTTAGGAACGACATGAACATGCTGCGTAGCTTGCTGTTTATCAGTAAATATCTCCAATGAGATTAAGAAAAGCAATAGCTTAACAAATTAAGTACTTCCTGGTATGGTTACTGTACCGGTAACTCCCCAATAGAATCTGGATTGTGGTGAAGGAACAGAGAAAAAAGCTCATTTAGGACCTGCACTTACGAAGGGGGTAGGCAGCTGTATATCAGGGAGTAAACCTTCTGAGAATAAAAACAGCTGGAGCTTGTTAAGGTAAATAAACAGGGGAAAGAATAATGTACTGGGAATTCCTCAGAAGAATCTGATTTGTGGTGAGGGGAGAGAGATAATAGCTCATTTAGGAACGACATGAACATGCTGCGTAGGTAGCTGTTTATCAGTAAATATCTCCACTGAGATTAAGAAAAGCAGTAGCTTAATAAATTAAGTACTTCCTGGTATGGTTACTGTACTAGTAACTCCCCAAAAGAATCTGGATTGTGGTGAGGGAACAGAGAAAAGGGCTCATTTAGGACCTGCCCTAACGAAGGGGGTAGGCAGCTGTATATCAGGGAGTAAACCTTCTGAGAATAAAAACAGCTGGAGCTTGTTAAGGTAATTACACAGGGGAAAGGATAATGTACTGGGAACTCCTCAGAAGAATCTGATTTGTGGTGAGGGGAGAGAGATAAAAGCTCATTTAGGAACGACATGAACATGCTGGGTAGGTAGTTGTTTATCAGTAAATAGCTCCACAGCGATTAAGAAAAGCAGTAGCTTAATAAATTAAGTACTTCCTTGTTTGGTTACTGTACTGGTAACTGCCCAAAAGAATATGGATTGTGGTGAGGGAACAGAGAAAAAAGCTCATTTAGGACCTGCACTTACGAAGGGGGTAGGCTGCTGTATATCAGGGAGTAAACCTTCTGTGAATAAAAACAGCTGGAGCTTGTTAAGGTAATTACACAGGGGAAAGGATAATGTACTGGGAACTCCTCAGAAGAATCTGATTTGTGGTGAGGGGAGAGAGATAAAAGCTCATTTAGGAACGACATGAACATGCTGCGTAGGTAGTTGTTTATCAGTAAATATCTCCAATGAGATTAAGAAAAGCAATAGCTTAATAAATTAAGTACTTCCTGGTATGGTTACTGTACTGGTAACTCCCCAAAAGAATCTGTATTGTGGTGAGGGAACAGAGAAAAAAGCTCATTTAGGACCTGCACTTACGAAGGTGGTAGGCAGCTGTATATCAGGGAGTAAACCTTCTGAGAATAAAAACAGCTGGAGCTTGTTAAGGTAATTACACAGGGGAAAGGATAATGTACTGGGAACTCCTCAGAAGAATCTGATTTGTGGTGAGGGGAGAGAGATAAAAGCTCATTTAGGAACGACATGAACATGCTGCGTAGGTAGCTGTTTATCAGTAAATATCTCCACTGAGATTAAGAAAAGCAGTAGCTTAATGAATTAAGTACTTCCTGGTATGGTTACTCTACTGGTAACTCCCCAAAAGAATCTGGATTGTGGTGAGGGAACAGAGAAAAAAGCTCATTTAAGACCTGCACTTACGAAGGGGGTAGGCAGCTGTATATCAGGGAGTAAACCTTCTGAGAACAAAAACACCTGGAGCTTGTTAAGGTAAATTAAACAGGGGAAAGAATAATGTACTGGGAACTCCTCAGAAGAATCTGATTTGTGGTGAGGGGAGAGAGATAAAGCTCATTTAGGAACGACATGAACATGCTGCGTAGGTAGCTGTTTATCAGTAAATATCTCCACTGAGATTAAGAAAAGCAGTAGCTTAATAAATTAAGTACTTCCTGGTATGGTTACTGTACTGGTAACTCCCCAAAAGAATCTGGATTGTGGTGAGGGAACAGAGAAAAGCTCATTTAGGACCTGCCCTAACGAAGGGGGTAGGCAGCTGTATATCAGGGAGTAAACCTTCTGAGAATAAAAACAGCTGGAGCTTGTTAAGTAATTACACAGGGGAAAGGATAATGTACTGGGAACTCCTCAGAAGAATCTGATTTGTGGTGAGGGGAGAGAGATAAAAGCTCATTTAGGAACGACATGAACATGCTGGGTAGGTAGCTGTTTATCAAGTAAATAGCTCCACAGATTAAGAAAAGCAGTAGCTTAATAAATTAAGTACTTCCTTGTTTGGTTACTGTACTGGTAACTGCCCAAAAGAATCTGGATTGTGGTGAGGGAACAGAGAAAAAAGCTCATTTAGGACCTGCACTTACGAAGGGGGTAGGCTGCTGTATATCAGGGAGTAAACCTTCTGAGAATAAAAACAGCTGGAGCTTGTTAAGGTAATTACACAGGGGAAAGGTTAATGTACTGGGAACTCCTCAGAAGAATCTGATTTGTGGTGAGGGGAGAGAGATAAAAGCTCATTTAGGAACGACATGAACATGCTGCGTAGGTAGTTGTTTATCAGTAAATATCTCCAATGAGATTAAGAAAAGCAATAGCTTAATAAATTAAGTACTTCCTGGTATGGTTACTGTACTGGTAACTCCCCAAAAGAATCTGTATTGTGGTGAGGGAACAGAGAAAAAAGCTCATTTAGGACCAGCACTTACGAAGGTGGTAGGCAGCTGTATATCAGGGAGTAAACCTTCTGAGAATAAAAACAGCTGGAGCTTGTTAAGGTAATTACACAGGGGAAAGGATAATGTACTGGGAACTCCTCAGAAGAATCTGATTTGTGGTGAGGGGAGAGATAAAAGCTCATTTAGGAACGACATGAACATGCTGCGTAGGTAGCTGTTTATCAGTAAATATCTCCACTGAGATTAAGAAAAGCAGTAGCTTAATAAATTAAGTACTTCCTGGTATGGTTACTGTACTGGTAACTCCCCAAAAGAATCTGGATTGTGGTGAGGGAACAGAGAAAAAAGCTCATTTAGGACCTGCACTTACGAAGGGGGTAGGCAGCTGTATATCAGGGAGTAAACCTTCTGAGAATAAAAACAGCTGGAGCTTGTTAAAGTAATTACACAGGTTAAAGGATAATGTACTGGGAACTCCTCAGAAGAATCTGATTTGTGGTGAGGGGAGAGAGATAAAAGCTCATTTAGGAACGACATGAACATGCTGCGTAGTAGCTGTTTATCAGTAAATATCTCCACTGAGATTAAGAAAAGCAGTAGCTTAATAAATTAAGTACTTCCTGGTATGGTTACTGTACTGGTAACTCCCCAAAAGAATCTGTATTGTGGTGAGGGAACAGAGAAAAAAGCTCATTTAGGACCTGCACTTACGAAGGGGGTAGGCAGCTGTATATCAGGGAGTAAACCTTCTGAGAATAAAAACAGCTGGAGCTTGTTAAGGTAATTAAACAGGGGAAAGGTTAATGTACTGGGAACTCCTCAGAAGAATCTGATTTGTGGTGAGGGGAGAGAGATAAAAGCTCATTTAGGAACGACATGAACATGCTGCGTAGGTAGCTGTTTATCAGTAAATATCTCCACTGAGATTAAGAAAAGCAGTAGCTTAATAAATTAAGTACTTCCTGGTATGGTTACTGTACTGGTAACTCCCCAAAAGAATCTGGATTGTGGTGAGGGAACAGAGAAAAAAGCTCATTTAGGACCTGCACTTACGAAGGGGGTAGGCAGCTGTATATCAGGGAGTAAACCTTCTGAGAATAAAAACAGCTGGAGCTTGTTAAGGTAATTACACAGGGGAAAGGATAATGTACTGGGAACTCCTCAGAAGAATCTGATTTGTGGTGAGGGGAGCGAGATAAAAGCTCATTTAGGAACGACATGAACGTGCTGCGAGGTAGCTGTTTATCAGTAAATATCTCCACGGAGATTAAGAAAAGCAGTAGCTTAATAAATTAAGTACTTCCTGTATGGTTACTGTACTGGTAACTCCCCAAAAGAATCTGGATTGTGGTGAGGGAACAGAGAAAAAAGCTCATTTAGGACCTGCACTTACGAAGGGGGTAGGCAGCTGTATATCAGGGAGTAAACCTTCTGAGAATAAAAACAGCTGGAGCTTGTTAAGGTAATTACACAGGGGAAAGGATAATGTACTGGGAACTCCTCAGAAGAATCTGATTTGTTGGTGAGGGGAGAGAGATAAAAGCTCATTTAGGAACGACATGAACATGCTGCGTAGGTAGCTGTTTATCAGTAAATATCTCCACTGAGATTAAGAAAAGCAGTAGCTTAATAAATTAAGTACTTCCTGGTATGGTTACTGTACTGGTAACTCCCCAAAAGAATCTGGATTGTGGTGAGGGAACAGAGAAAAAAGCTCATTTAGGACCTGCACTTAAAAGGGGGTAGGCAGCTGTATATCAGGGAGTAATAATTCTGAGAATAAAAACAGCTGGAGCTTGTTAAGGTAATTACACAGGGGAAAGGATAATGTACTGGGAACTCCTCAGAAGAATCTGATTTGTGGTGAGGGCAGAGAGATAAAAGCTCATTTAGGAACGACATGAACATGCTGCATAGGTAGCTGTTTATCAGTAAATATCTCCACTGAGATTAAGAAAAGCAGTAGCTTAATAAATTAAGTACTTCCTGGTATGGTTACTGTACTGGTAACTCCCCAAAAGAATCTGGATTGTGGTGAGGGAACAGAGAAAAAAGCTCATTTAGGACCTGCACTTACGAAGGGGGTAGGCAGCTGTATATCAGGGAGTAAACCTTCTGAGAATAAAAACAGCTGGAGCTTGTTAAGGTAATTACACAGGGAAAGGATAATGTACTGGGAAATCCTCAGAAGAATCTGATTTGTGGTGAGGGGAGAGAGATAAAAGCTCATTTAGGAACGACATGAACATGCTGCGTAGGTAGCTGTTTATCAGTAAATATCTCCACTGAGATTAAGAAAAGCAGTAGCTTAATAAATTAAGTACTTCCTGGTATGGTTACTGTACTGGTAACTCCCCAAAAGAATCTGGATTGTGGTGAGGGAACAGAGAAAAAAGCTCATTTAGGACCTGCACTTACGAAGGGGGTAGGCAGCTGTATATCAGGGAGTAAACCTTCTGAGAATAAAAACAGCTGGAGCTTGTTAAGGTAATTACACAGGGGAAAGGATAATGTACTGGGAACTCCTCAGAAGAATCTGATTTGTGGTGAGGGGAGAGAGATAAAAGCTCATTTAGGAACGACATGAACATGCTGCGTAGGTAGCTGTTTATCAGTAAATATCTCCACTGAGATTAAGAAAAGCAGTAGCTTAATAAATTAAGTACTTCCTGGTATGGTTACTGTACTGGTAACTCCCCAAAAGAATCTGGATTGTGGTGAGGGAACAGAGAAAAAAGCTCATTTAGGACCTGCACTTACGAAGGGGGTAGGCAGCTGTATATCAGGGAGTAAACCTTCTGAGAATAAAAACAGCTGGAGCTTGTTAAGGTAATTACACAGGGGAAAGGATAATGTACTGGGAACTCCTCAGAAGAATCTGATTTGTGGTGAGGGGAGAGATAAAAGCTCATTTAGGAACGACATGAACATGCTGCGTAGGTAGCTGTTTATCAGTAAATATCTCCACTGAGATTAAGAAAAGCAGTAGCTTAATAAATTAAGTACTTCCTGGTATGGTTACTGTACTGGTAACTCCCCAAAAGAATCTGGATTGTGGTGAGGGAACAGAGAAAAAAGCTCATTTAGGACCTGCACTTACGAAGGGGGTAGGCAGCTGTATATCAGGGAGTAAACCTTCTGAGAATAAAAACAGCTGGAGCTTGTTAAGGTAATTACACAGGGGAAAGGATAATGTACTGGGAACTCCTCAGAAGAATCTGATTTGTGGTGAGGGGAGAGAGATAAAAGCTCATTTAGGAACGACATGAACATGCTGCGTAGGTAGCTGTTTATCAGTAAATATCTCCACTGAGATTAAGAAAAGCAGTAGCTTAATAAATTAAGTACTTCCTGGTATGGTTACTGTACTGGTAACTCCCCAAAAGAATCTGGATTGTGGTGAGGGAACAGAGAAAAAAGCTCATTTAGGACCTGCACTTACGAAGGGGGTAGGCAGCTGTATATCAGGGAGTAAACCTTCTGAGAATAAAAACAGCTGGAGCTTGTTAAGTAATTACACAGGGGAAAGGATAATGTACTGGGAACTCCTCAGAAGAATCTGATTTGTGGTGAGGGGAGAGAGATAAAAGCTCATTTAGGAACGACATGAACATGCTGCGTAGGTAGCTGTTTATCAGTAAATATCTCCACTGAGATTAAGAAAAGCAGTAGCTTAATAAATTAAGTACTTCCTGGTATGGTTACTGTACTGGTAACTCCCCAAAAGAATCTGGATTGTGGTGAGGGAACAGAGAAAAAAGCTCATTTAGGACCTGCACTTACGAAGGGGGTAGGCAGCTGTATATCAGGGAGTAAACCTTCTGAGAATAAAAACAGCTGGAGCTTGTTAAGGTAATTACACAGGGGAAAGGATAATGTACTGGGAACTCCTCAGAAGAATCTGATTTGTGGTGAGGGGAGAGAGATAAAAGCTCATTTAGGAACGACATGAACATGCTGCGTAGGTAGCTGTTTATCAGTAAATATCTCCACTGAGATTAAGAAAAGCAGTAGCTTAATAAATTAAGTACTTCCTGGTATGGTTACTGTACTGGTAACTCCCCAAAAGAATCTGGATTGTGGTGAGGGAACAGAGAAAAAAGCTCATTTAGGACCTGCACTTACGAAGGGGGTAGGCAGCTGTATATCAGGGAGTAAACCTTCTGAGAATAAAAACAGCTGGAGCTTGTTAAGGTAATTACACAGGGGAAAGGATAATGTACTGGGAACTCCTCAGAAGAATCTGATTTGTGGTGAGGGGAGAGATAAAAGCTCATTTAGGAACGACATGAACATGCTGCGTAGGTAGCTGTTTATCAGTAAATATCTCCACTGAGATTAAGAAAAGCAGTAGCTTAATAAATTAAGTACTTCCTGGTATGGTTACTGTACTGGTAACTCCCCAAAAGAATCTGGATTGTGGTGAGGGAACAGAGAAAAAAGCTCATTTAGGACCTGCACTTACGAAGGGGGTAGGCAGCTGTATATCAGGGAGTAAACCTTCTGAGAATAAAAACAGCTGGAGCTTGTTAAGGTAATTACACAGGGGAAAGGATAATGTACTGGGAACTCCTCAGAAGAATCTGATTTGTGGTGAGGGGAGAGAGATAAAAGCTCATTTAGGAACGACATGAACATGCTGCGTAGGTAGCTGTTTATCAGTAAATATCTCCACTGAGATTAAGAAAAGCAGTAGCTTAATAAATTAAGTACTTCCTGGTATGGTTACTGTACTGGTAACTCCCCAAAAGAATCTGATTGTGGTGAGGGAACAGAGAAAAAAGCTCATTTAGGACCTGCACTTACGAAGGGGGTAGGCAGCTGTATATCAGGGAGTAAACATTCTGAGAATAAAAACAGCTGGAGCTTGTTAAGGTAATTAAACAGGGGAAAGGATAATGTACTGGGAACTCCTCAGAAGAATCTGATTTGTGGTGAGGGGAGAGAGATAAAAGCTCATTTAGGAACGACATGAACATGCTGCGTAGGTAGCTGTTTATCAGTAAATATCTCCACTGAGATTAAGAAAAGCAGTAGCTTAATAAATTAAGTACTTCCTGGTATGGTTACTGTACTGGTAACTCCCCAAAAGAATCTGGATTGTGGTGAGGGAACAGAGAAAAAAGCTCATTTAGGACCTGCACTTACGAAGGGGGTAGGCAGCTGTATATCAGGGAGTAAACCTTCTGAGAATAAAAACAGCTGGAGCTTGTTAAGGAAATTACACAGGGGAAAGGATAATGTACTGGGAACTCCTCAGAAGAATCTGATTTGTGGTGAGGGGAGAGAGATAAAAGCTCATTTAGGAACGACATGAACGTGCTGCGAAGGTAGCTGTTTATCAGTAAATATCTCCACGAGATTAAGAAAAGCAGTAGCTTAATAAATTAAGTACTTCCCAGGTATGGTTACTGTACTGGTAACTCCCCAAAGAATCTGGATTGTGGTGAGGGAACAGAGAATAAAAGCTCATTTAGGACCTGCACTTACGAAGGGGTAGGCAGCTGTATATCAGGGAGTAAACCTTCTGAGAATAAAAACAGCTGGAGCTTGTTAAGGTAATTACACAGGGGAAAGGATAATGTAC
Organism: Perognathus longimembris pacificus; assembly: GCF_023159225.1. NCBI lineage: Eukaryota > Metazoa > Chordata > Mammalia > Rodentia > Heteromyidae > Perognathus > Perognathus longimembris. The sequence goes on along the minus strand of NW_025958824.1, from coordinate 12,449 downwards.
TGGGAACTCCTCAGAAGAATCTGATTTTGGTGAGGGGAGAGAGATAAAAGCTCATTTAGGAACGACATGAACATGCTGCGTAGGTAGCTGTTTATCAGTAAATATCTCCACTGAGATTAAGAAAAGCAGTAGCTTAATAAATTAAATACTTCCTGGTATGGTTACTGTACTGGTAACTCCCCAAAAGAATCTGGATTGTGGTGAGGGAACAGAGAAAAAAGCTCATTTAGGACCTGCACTTAAAGGGGGTAGGCAGCTGTATATCCGGGAGTAATATTCTGAGAATAAAAACAGCTGGAGCTTATAAAGGTAATTACACAGGGGAAAGGATAATGTACTGGGAACTCCTCAGAAGAATCTGATTTGTGGTGAGGGGAGAGAGATAAAAGCTCATTTAGGAACGACATGAACATGCTGCGTACGTAGCTGTTTATCAGTAAATATCTCCACTGAGATTAAGAAAAGCAGTAGCTTAATAAATTAAGTACTTCCTGGTATGGTTACTGTACTGGTAACTCCCCAAAAGAATCTGGATTGTGGTGAGGGAACAGAGAAAAAAGCTCATTTAGGACCTGCACTTACGAAGGGGGTAGGCAGCTGTATATCCGGGAGTAAACCTTCTGAGAATAAAAACAGCTGGAGCTTGTTAAAGTAATTAAAAGGTTAAAGGATAATGTACTGGGAACTCCTCAGAAGAATCTGATTTGTGGTGAGGGGAGAGAGATAAAAGCTCATTTAGGAACGACATGAACATGCTGCGTAGGTAGCTGTTTATCAGTAAATATCTCCACTGAGATTAAGAAAAGCAGTAGCTTAATAAATTAAGTACTTCCTGGTATGGTTACTGTACTGGTAACTCCCCAAAAGAATCTGGATTGTGGTGAGGGAACAGAGAAAAAAGCTCATTTAGGACCTGCACTTACGAAGGGGGTAGGCAGCTGTATATCAGGGAGTAAACCTTCTGAGAATAAAAACAGCTGGAGCTTGTTAAGGTAATTACACAGGGGAAAGGATAATGTACTGGGAACTCCTCAGAAGAATCTGATTTGTGGTGAGGGGAGAGAGATAAAAGCTCATTTAGGAACGACATGAACATGCTGCGTAGGTAGCTGTTTATCAGTAAATATCTCCACTGAGATTAAGAAAAGCAGTAGCTTAATAAATTAAGTACTTCCTGGTATGGTTACTGTACTGGTAACTCCCCAAAAGAATCTGGATTGTGGTGAGGGAACAGAGAAAAAAGCTCATTTAGGACCTGCACTTACGAAGGGGTAGGCAGCTGTATATCAGGGAGTAAACCTTCTGAGAATAAAAACAGCTGGAGCTTGTTAAGGTAATTACACAGGGGAAAGGATAATGTACTGGGAACTCCTCAGAAGAATCTGATTTGTGGTGAGGGGAGAGATAAAAGCTCATTTAGGAACGACATGAACATGCTGCGTAGGTAGCTGTTTATCAGTAAATATCTCCACTGAGATTAAGAAAAGCAGTAGCTTAATAAATTAAGTACTTCCTGGTATGGTTACTGTACTGGTAACTCCCCAAAAGAATCTGGATTGTGGTGAGGGAACAGAGAAAAAAGCTCATTTAGGACCTGCACTTACGAAGGGGGTAGGCAGCTGTATATCAGGGAGTAAACCTTCTGAGAATAAAAACAGCTGGAGCTTGTTAAGTAATTACACAGGGAAAGGATAATGTACTGGGAACTCCTCAGAAGAATCTGATTTGTGGTGAGGGGAGAGAGATAAAAGCTCATTTAGGAACGACATGAACATGCTGCGTAGGTAGCTGTTTATCAGTAAATATCTCCACTGAGATTAAGAAAAGCAGTAGCTTAATAAATTAAGTACTTCCTGGTATGGTTACTGTACTGGTAACTCCCCAAAAGAATCTGGATTGTGGTGAGGGAACAGAGAAAAAAGCTCATTTAGGACCTGCACTTACGAAGGGGGTAGGCAGCTGTATATCAGGGAGTAAACCTTCTGAGAATAAAAACAGCTGGAGCTTGTTAAGGTAATTACACAGGTAAAGGATAATGTACTGGGAACTCCTCAGAAGAATCTGATTTGTGGTGAGGGGAGAGAGATAAAAGCTCATTTAGGAACGACATGAACATGCTGCGTAGGTAGCTGTTTATCAGTAAATATCTCCACTGAGATTAAGAAAAGCAGTAGCTTAATAAATTAAGTACTTCCTGGTATGGTTACTGTACTGGTAACTCCCCAAAAGAATCTGGATTGTGGTGAGGGAACAGAGAAAAAAGCTCATTTAGGACCTGCACTTACGAAGGGGGTAGGCAGCTGTATATCAGGGAGTAAACCTTCTGAGAATAAAAACAGCTGGAGCTTGTTAAGGTAATTACACAGGGGAAAGGATAATGTACTGGGAACTCCTCAGAAGAATCTGATTTGTGGTGAGGGGAGAGAGATAAAAGCTCATTTAGGAACGACATGAACATGCTGCGTAGGTAGCTGTTTATCAGTAAATATCTCCACTGAGATTAAGAAAAGCAGTAGCTTAATAAATTAAGTACTTCCTGGTATGGTTACTGTACTGGTAACTCCCCAAAAGAATCTGGATTGTGGTGAGGGAACAGAGAAAAAAGCTCATTTAGGACCTGCACTTACGAAGGGGGTAGGCAGCTTATATCAGGGAGTAAACCTTCTGAGAATAAAAACAGCTGGAGCTTGTTAAGGTAATTACACAGGGGAAAGGATAATGTACTGGGAACTCCTCAGAAGAATCTGATTTGTGGTGAGGGGAGAGAGATAAAAGCTCATTTAGGAACGACATGAACATGCTGCAAGGTAGCTGTTTATCAGTAAATATCTCCACTGAGATTAAGAAAAGCAGTAGCTTAATAAATTAAGTACTTCCTGGTATGGTTACTGTACTGGTAACTCCCCAAAAGAATCTGGATTGTGGTGAGGGAACAGAGAAAAAAGCTCATTTAGGACCTGCACTTAAAGGGGGTAGGCAGTTGTATATCAGGGAGTAAACCTTCTGAGAATAAAAACAGCTGGAGCTTGTTAAGGTAATTACACAGGGGAAAGGATAATGTACTGGGAACTCCTCAGAAGAATCTGATTTGTGGTGAGGGGAGAGAGATAAAAGCTCATTTAGGAACGACATGAACATGCTGCGTACGGTAGCTGTTTATCAGTAAATATCTCCACTGAGATTAAGAAAAGCAGTAGCTTAATAAATTAAGTACTTCCTGGTATGGTTACTGTACTGGTAACTCCCCAAAAGAATCTGGATTGTGGTGAGGGAACAGAGAAAAAAGCTCATTTAGGACCTGCACTTACGAAGGGGGTAGGCAGCTGTATATCAGGGAGTAAACTTCTGAGAATAAAAACAGCTGGAGCTTGTTAAAGGTAATTACACAGGGGAAAGGATAATGTACTGGGAACTCCTCAGAAGAATCTGATTTGTGGTGAGGGGAGAGAGATAAAAGCTCATTTAGGAACGACATGAACATGCTGCGTAGGTAGCTGTTTATCAGTAAATATCTCCACTGAGATTAAGAAAAGCAGTAGCTTAATAAATTAAGTACTTCCTGGTATGGTTACTGTACTGGTAACTCCCCAAAGAATCTGGATTGTGGTGAGGGAACAGAGAAAAAAGCTCATTTAGGACCTGCACTTACGAAGGGGGTAGGCAGCTGTATATCAGGGAGTAAACCTTCTGAGAATAAAAACAGCTGGAGCTTGTTAAGGTAATTACACAGGGGAAAGGATAATGTACTGGGAACTCCTCAGAAGAATCTGATTTGTGGTGAGGGGAGAGAGATAAAAGCTCATTTAGGAACGACATGAACATGCTGCGTAGGTAGCTGTTTATCAGTAAATATCTCCACTGAGATTAAGAAAAGCAGTAGCTTAATAAATTAAGTACTTCCTGGTATGGTTACTGTACTGGTAACTCCCCAAAAGAATCTGGATTGTGGTGAGGGAACAGAGAAAAAAGCTCATTTAGGACCTGCACTTACGAAGGGGGTAGGCAGCTGTATATCAGGGAGTAAACCTTCTGAGAATAAAAACAGCTGGAGCTTGTTAAGGTAATTACACAGGGGAAAGGATAATGTACTGGGAACTCCTCAGAAGAATCTGATTTGTGGTGAGGGCAGAGAGATAAAAGCTCATTTAGGAACGACATGAACATGCTGCGTAGGTAGCTGTTTATCAGTAAATATCTCCACTGAGATTAAGAAAAGCAGTAGCTTAATAAATTAAGTACTTCCTGGTATGGTTACTGTACTGGTAACTCCCCAAAAGAATCTGGATTGTGGTGAGGGAACAGAGAAAAAAGCTCATTTAGGACCTGCACTTACGAAGGGGGTAGGCAGCTGTATATCAGGGAGTAAACCTTCTGAGAATAAAAACAGCTGGAGCTTGTTAAGGTAATTACACAGGGGAAAGGATAATGTACTGGGAACTCCTCAGAAGAATCTGATTTGTGGTGAGGGCAGAGAGATAAAAGCTCATTTAGGAACGACATGAACATGCTGCGTAGGTAGCTGTTTATCAGTAAATATCTCCACTGAGATTAAGAAAAGCAGTAGCTTAATAAATTAAGTACTTCCTGGTATGGTTACTGTACTGGTAACTCCCCAAAAGAATCTGGATTGTGGTGAGGGAACAGAGAAAAAAGCTCATTTAGGACCTGCACTTACGAAGGGGGTAGGCAGCTGTATATCAGGGAGTAAACCTTCTGAGAATAAAAACAGCTGGAGCTTGTTAAGGTAATTACACAGGGAAAGGATAATGTACTGGGAACTCCTCAGAAGAATCTGATTTGTGGTGAGGGAGAGAGATAAAAGCTCATTTAGGAACGACATGAACATGCTGCGTAGGTAGCTGTTTATCAGTAAATATCTCCACTGAGATTAAGAAAAGCAGTAGCTTAATAAATTAAGTACTTCCTGGTATGGTTACTGTACTGGTAACTCCCCAAAAGAATCTGGATTGTGGTGAGGGAACAGAGAAAAAAGCTCATTTAGGACCTGCACTTACGAAGGGGGTAGGCAGCTGTATATCAGGGAGTAAACCTTCTGAGAATAAAAACAGCTGGAGCTTGTTAAGGTAATTACACAGGGGAAAGGATAATGTACTGGGAACTCCTCAGAAGAATCTGATTTGTGGTGAGGGCAGAGAGATAAAAGCTCATTTAGGAACGACATGAACATGCTGCGTAGGTAGCTGTTTATCAGTAAATATCTCCACTGAGATTAAGAAAAGCAGTAGCTTAATAAATTAAGTACTTCCTGGTATGGTTACTGTACTGGTAACTCCCCAAAAGAATCTGGATTGTGGTGAGGGAACAGAGAAAAAAGCTCATTTAGGACCTGCACTTACGAAGGGGGTAGGCAGCTGTATATCAGGGAGTAAACCTTCTGAGAATAAAAACAGCTGGAGCTTGTTAAGGTAATTACACAGGGGAAAGGATAATGTACTGGGAACTCCTCAGAAGAATCTGATTTGTGGTGAGGGCAGAGAGATAAAAGCTCATTTAGGAACGACATGAACATGCTGCGTAGGTAGCTGTTTATCAGTAAATATCTCCACTGAGATTAAGAAAAGCAGTAGCTTAATAAATTAAGTACTTCCTGGTATGGTTACTGTACTGGTAACTCCCCAAAAGAATCTGGATTGTGGTGAGGGAACAGAGAAAAAAGCTCATTTAGGACCTGCACTTACGAAGGGGGTAGGCAGCTGTATATCAGGGAGTAAACCTTCTGAGAATAAAACAGCTGGAGCTTGTTAAGGTAATTACACAGGGGAAAGGATAATGTACTGGGAACTCCTCAGAAGAATCTGATTTGTGGTGAGGGGAGAGAGATAAAAGCTCATTTAGGAACGACATGAACATGCTGCGTAGGTAGCTGTTTATCAGTAAATATCTCCACTGAGATTAAGAAAAGCAGTAGCTTAATAAATTAAGTACTTCCTGGTATGGTTACTGTACTGGTAACTCCCCAAAAGAATCTGGATTGTGGTGAGGGAACAGAGAAAAAAGCTCATTTAGGACCTGCACTTACGAAGGGGGTAGGCAGCTGTATATCAGGGAGTAAACCTTCTGAGAATAAAAACAGCTGGAGCTTGTTAAGGTAATTACACAGGGGAAAGGATAATGTACTGGGAACTCCTCAGAAGAATCTGATTTGTGGTGAGGGAGAGAGATAAAAGCTCATTTAGGAACGACATGAACATGCTGCGTAGGTAGCTGTTTATCAGTAAATATCTCCACTGAGATTAAGAAAAGCAGTAGCTTAATAAATTAAGTACTTCCTGGTATGGTTAATGTACTGGTAACTCCCCAAAAGAATCTGGATTGTGGTGAGGGAACAGAGAAAAAAGCTCATTTAGGACCTGCACTTACGAAGGGGGTAGGCAGCTGTATATCAGGGAGTAAACCTTCTGAGAATAAAAACAGCTGGAGCTTGTTAAGGTAATTACACAGGGGAAAGGATAATGTACTGGGAACTCCTCAGAAGAATCTGATTTGTGGTGAGGGGAGAGAGATAAAAGCTCATTTAGGAACGACATGAACATGCTGCGTAGGTAGCTGTTTATCAGTAAATATCTCCACTGAGATTAAGAAAAGCAGTAGCTTAATAAATTAAGTACTTCCTGGTATGGTTACTGTACTGGTAACTCCCCAAAAGAATCTGGATTGTGGTGAGGGAACAGAGAAAAAAGCTCATTTAGGACCTGCACTTACGAAGGGGGTAGGCAGCTGTATATCAGGGAGTAAACCTTCTGAGAATAAAAACAGCTGGAGCTTGTTAAGGTAATTACACAGGGGAAAGGATAATGTACTGGGAACTCCTCAGAAGAATCTGATTTGTGGTGAGGGAGAGAGATAAAAGCTCATTTAGGAACGACATGAACATGCTGCGTAGGTAGCTGTTTATCAGTAAATATCTCCACTGAGATTAAGAAAAGCAGTAGCTTAATAAATTAAGTACTTCCTGGTATGGTTACTGTACTGGTAACTCCCCAAAAGAATCTGGATTGTGGTGAGGGAACAGAGAAAAAAGCTCATTTAGGACCTGCACTTACGAAGGGGGTAGGCAGCTGTATATCAAGGAGTAAACCTTCTGAGAATAAAAACAGCTGGAGCTTGTTAAGGTAATTACACAGGGGAAAGGATAATGTACTGGGAACTCCTCAGAAGAATCTGATTTGTGGTGAGGGAGAGAGATAAAAGCTCATTTAGGAACGACATGAACATGCTGCGTAGGTAGCTGTTTATCAGTAAATATCTCCACTGAGATTAAGAAAAGCAGTAGCTTAATAAATTAAGTACTTCCTGGTATGGTTACTGTACTGGTAACTCCCCAAAAGAATCTGGATTGTGGTGAGGGAACAGAGAAAAAAGCTCATTTAGGACCTGCACTTACGAAGGGGTAGGCAGCTGTATATCAGGGAGTAAACCTTCTGAGAATAAAAACAGCTGGAGCTTGTTAAGGTAATTACAAGGGGAAAGGATAATGTACTGGGAACTCCTCAGAAGAATCTGATTTGTGGTGAGGGAGAGAGATAAAAGCTCATTTAGGAACGACATGAACATGCTGCGTAGGTAGCTGTTTATCAGTAAATATCTCCACTGAGATTAAGAAAAGCAGTAGCTTAATAAATTAAGTACTTCCTGGTATGGTTACTGTACTGGTAACTCCCCAAAAGAATCTGGATTGTGGTGAGGGAACAGAGAAAAAAGCTCATTTAGGACCTGCACTTACGAAGGGGGTAGGCAGCTGTATATCAGGGAGTAAACCTTCTGAGAATAAAAACAGCTGGAGCTTGTTAAGGTAATTACACAGGGAAAGGATAATGTACTGGGAACTCCTCAGAAGAATCTGATTGTGGTGAGGGAGAGAGATAAAAGCTCATTTAGGAACGACATGAACATGCTGCGTAGGTAGCTGTTTATCAGTAAATATCTCCACTGAGAATAAGAAAAGCAGTAGCTTAATAAATTAAGTACTTCCTGGTATGGTTACTGTACTGGTAACTCCCCAAAAGAATCTGGATTGTGGTGAGGGAACAGAGAAAAAAGCTCATTTAGGACCTGCACTTACGAAGGGGGTAGGCAGCTGTATATCAGGGAGTAAACCTTCTGAGAATAAAAACAGCTGGAGCTTGTTAAGGTAATTACACAGGGGAAAGGATAATGTACTGGGAACTCCTCAGAAGAATCTGATTTGTGGTGAGGGAGAGAGATAAAAGCTCATTTAGGAACGACATGAACATGCTGCGTAGGTAGCTGTTTATCAGTAAATATCTCCACTGAGATTAAGAAAAGCAGTAGCTTAATAAATTAAGTACTTCCTGGTATGGTTACTGTACTGGTAACTCCCCAAAAGAATCTGGATTGTGGTGAGGGAACAGAGAAAAAAGCTCATTTAGGACCTGCACTTACAAGGGGGTAGGCAGCTGTATATCAGGAGTAAACCTTCTGAGAATTAAAAACAGCTGGAGCTTGTTAAGGTAATTACACAGGGGAAAGGATAATGTACTGGGAACTCCTCAGAAGAATCTGATTTGTGGTGAGGGGAGAGATAAAAGCTCATTTAGGAACGACATGAACATGCTGCGTAGGTAGCTGTTTATCAGTAAATATCTCCACTGAGATTAAGAAAAGCAGTAGCTTAATAAATTAAGTACTTCCTGGTATGGTTACTGTACTGGTAACTCCCCAGAAGAATCTGGATTGTGGTGAGGGAACAGAGAAAAAAGCTCATTTAGGACCTGCACTTACGAAGGGGGTAGGCAGCTGTATATCAGGGAGTAAACCTTCTGAGAATAAAAACAGCTGGAGCTTGTTAAGTAATTACACAGGGGAAAGGATAATGTACTGGGAACTCCTCAGAAGAATCTGATTTGTGGTGAGGGAGAGAGATAAAAGCTCATTTAGGAACGACATGAACATGCTGCGTAGGTAGCTGTTTATCAGTAAATATCTCCACTGAGATTAAGAAAAGCAGTAGCTTAATAAATTAAGTACTTCCTGGTATGGTTACTGTACTGGTAACTCCCCAAAAGAATCTGGATTGTGGTGAGGGAACAGAGAAAAAAGCTCATTTAGGACCTGCACTTACGAAGGGGGTAGGCAGCTGTATATCAGGGAGTAAACCTTCTGAGAATAAAAACAGCTGGAGCTTGTTAAGGTAATTACACAGGGGAAAGGATAATGTACTGGGAACTCCTCAGAAGAATCTGATTGTGGTGAGGGCAGAGAGATAAAAGCTCATTTAGGAACGACATGAACATGCTGCGTAGGTAGCTGTTTATCAGTAAATATCTCCACTGAGATTAAGAAAAGCAGTAGCTTAATAAATTAAGTACTTCCTGGTATGGTTACTGTACTGGTAACTCCCCAAAAGAATCTGGATTGTGGTGAGGGAACAGAGAAAAAAGCTCATTTAGGACCTGCACTTACGAAGGGGGTAGGCAGCTGTATATCAGGGAGTAAACCTTCTGAGAATAAAAACAGCTGGAGCTTGTTAAGGTAATTACACAGGGGAAAGGATAATGTACTGGGAACTCCTCAGAAGAATCTGATTTGTGGTGAGGGCAGAGAGATAAAAGCTCATTTAGGAACGACATGAACATGCTGCGTAGGTAGCTGTTTATCAGTAAATATCTCCACTGAGATTAAGAAAAGCAGTAGCTTAATAAATTAAGTACTTCCTGGTATGGTTACTGTACTGGTAACTCCCCAAAAGAATCTGGATTGTGGTGAGGGAACAGAGAAAAAAGCTCATTTAGGACCTGCACTTACAAAGGGGGTAGGCAGCTGTATATCAGGGAGTAAACCTTCTGAGAATAAAAACAGCTGGAGCTTGTTAAGGTAATTACACAGGGGAAAGGATAATGTACTGGGAACTCCTCAGAAGAATCTGATTTGTGGTGAGGGGAGAGAGTAAAAGCTCATTTAGGAACGACATGAACATGCTGCGTAGGTAGCTGTTTATCAGTAAATATCTCCACTGAGATTAAGAAAAGCAGTAGCTTAATAAATTAAGTACTTCCTGGTATGGTTACTGTACTGGTAACTCCCCAAAAGAATCTGGATTGTGGTGAGGGAACAGAGAAAAAAGCTCATTTAGGACCTGCACTTACGAAGGGGGTAGGCAGCTGTATATCAGGGAGTAAACCTTCTGAGAATAAAAACAGCTGGAGCTTGTTAAGGTAATTACACAGGGGAAAGGATAATGTACTGGGAACTCCTCAGAAGAATCTGATTTGTGGTGAGGGGAGAGAGATAAAAGCTCATTTAGGAACGACATGAACATGCTGCGTAGGTAGCTGTTTATCAGTAAATATCTCCACTGAGATTAAGAAAAGCAGTAGCTTAATAAATTAAGTACTTCCTGGTATGGTTACTGTACTGGTAACTCCCCAAAAGAATCTGGATTGTGGTGAGGGAACAGAGAAAAAAGCTCATTTAGGACCTGCACTTACGAAGGGGGTAGGCAGCTGTATATCAGGGAGTAAACCTTCTGAGAATAAAAACAGCTGGAGCTTGTTAAGGTAATTACACAGGGGAAAGGATAATGTACTGGGAACTCCTCAGAAGAATCTGATTTGTGGTGAGGGGAGAGAGATAAAAGCTCATTTAGGAACGACATGAACATGCTGCGTAGGTAGCTGTTTATCAGTAAATATCTCCACTGAGATTAAGAAAAGCAGTAGCTTAATAAATTAAGTACTTCCTGGTATGGTTACTGTACTGGTAACTCCCCAAAAAATCTGGATTGTGGTGAGGAACAGAGAAAAAAGCTCATTTAGGACCTGCACTTACGAAGGGGGTAGGCAGCTGTATATCAGGGAGTAAACCTTCTGAGAATAAAAACAGCTGGAGCTTGTTAAGGTAATTACACAGGGGAAAGGATAATGTACTGGGAACTCCTCAGAAGAATCTGATTTGTGGTGAGGGAGAGAGATAAAAGCTCATTTAGGAACGACATGAACATGCTGCGTAGGTAGCTGTTTATCAGTAAATATCTCCACTGAGATTAAGAAAAGCAGTAGCTTAATAAATTAAGTACTTCCTGGTATGGTACTGTACTGGTAACTCCCCAAAAGAATCTGGATTGTGGTGAGGGAACAGAGAAAAAAGCTCATTTAGGACCTGCACTTACGAAGGGGGTAGGCAGCTGTATATCAGGGAGTAAACCTTCTGAGAATAAAAACAGCTGGAGCTTGTTAAGGTAATTACACAGGGGAAAGGATAATGTACTGGGAACTCCTCAGAAGAATCTGATTTGTGGTGAGGGGAGAGAGATAAAAGCTCATTTAGGAACGACATGAACATGCTGCGTAGGTAGCTGTTTATCAGTAAATATCTCCACTGAGATTAAGAAAAGCAGTAGCTTAATAAATTAAGTACTTCCTGGTATGGTTACTGTACTGGTAACTCCCCAAAAGAATCTGGATTGTGGTGAGGGAACAGAGAAAAAAGCTCATTTAGGACCTGCACTTACGAAGGGGGTAGGCAGCTGTATATCAGGGAGTAAACCTTCTGAGAATAAAAACAGCTGGAGCTTGTTAAGGTAATTACACAGGGGAAAGGATAATGTACTGGGAACTCCTCAGAAGAATCTGATTTGTGGTGAGGGGAGAGAGATAAAAGCTCATTTAGGAACGACATGAACATGCTGCGTAGGTAGCTGTTTATCAGTAAATATCTCCACTGAGATTAAGAAAAGCAGTAGCTTAATAAATTAAGTACTTCCTGGTATGGTTACTGTACTGGTAACTCCCCAAAAGAATCTGGATTGTGGTGAGGGAACAGAGAAAAAAGCTCATTTAGGACCTGCACTTACGAAGGGGGTAGGCAGCTGTATATCAGGGAGTAAACCTTCTGAGAATAAAAACAGCTGGAGCTTGTTAAGGTAATTACACAGGGAAAGGATAATGTACTGGGAACTCCTCAGAAGAATCTGATTTGTGGTGAGGGAGAGAGATAAAAGCTCATTTAGGAACGACATGAACATGCTGCGTAGGTAGCTGTTTATCAGTAAATATCTCCACTGAGATTAAGAAAAGCAGTAGCTTAATAAATTAAGTACTTCCTGGTATGGTTACTGTACTGGTAACTCCCCAAAAGAATCTGGATTGTGGTGAGGGAACAGAGAAAAAAGCTCATTTAGGACCTGCACTTACGAAGGGGGTAGGCAGCTGTATATCAGGGAGTAAACCTTCTGAGAATAAAAACAGCTGGAGCTTGTTAAGGTAATTACACAGGGGAAAGGATAATGTACTGGGAACTCCTCAGAAGAATCTGATTTGTGGTGAGGGAGAGAGATAAAAGCTCATTTAGGAACGACATGAACATGCTGCGTAGGTAGCTGTTTATCAGTAAATATCTCCACTGAGATTAAGAAAAGCAGTAGCTTAATAAATTAAGTACTTCCTGGTATGGATACTGTACTGGTAACT
>NW_025958823.1:0-53157 GCF_023159225.1 Perognathus longimembris pacificus | reverse complement strand
GAATAGATAAATAATAACAAAAATTGTAAAGTGGAGAAAGCGAGAGCGCGCGAATGCACTCAAGCAAACACAAACAGCACAGCACGATGCGTATTTTTTTTTAAAATTGACAAAATAAATCAAAAATAAATCAAAAATAATAATAAGTGGGAAAGGCGAGAGTGCGCGAGCACACAGGAGCAAAGACAAGCAGCGCAGCTTGATGCGTAGTAAAAAAAATAATAAATAGACAACTGGTCGACCTCATTAGAAATAAAAACCCAAAAGATTAGACAAACAAACAAACACATAAATGTGGAGAGAAGGGCAGTGCGCGCAGGAGCAAAGGTAAACAGCAGACAGACCTGAATCCTTATCTTTACAAGTTCGACCTCAGAACTTTGTTCAGTTTGTCTCGGTGACGGATAATGGAAGGAAGGGCAGGCAACTGGTCGACTTCATTTAAATAAACAAATAAAAAATAAGATAAACTCTCAGGAATAGATAAATAATAACAAAAAAATTGTAAAGTGGAGAAAGCGAGAGCGCGCGAATGCACTCAAGCAAACACAAACAGCACAGCACGATGCGTATTTTTTTTTAAAATTGACAAAATAAATCAAAAATGAATCAAAATAAAAATAAGTGGGAAAGGCGAGAGTGCGCGAGCACACAGGAGCAAAGACAAGCAGCGCAGCTTGATGCGTAGTAAAAAAAATAATAAATAGACAACTGGTCGACCTCATTAGAAATAAAAACCCAAAAGATTAGATAGACAAACAAACAAACACATAAATGTGGAGAGAAGGGCAGTGCGCGCAGGAGCAAAGGTAAACAGCAGACAGACCTGAATCCTTATCTTTACAAGGTCGACCTCAGAACTTTGTTCAGTTTGTCTCGGTGACGGATAATGGAAGGAAGGGCAGGCAACTGGTCGACTTCATTTAAATAAACAAATAAAAAATAAGATAAACTCTCAGGAATAGATAAATAATAACAAAAAAATTGTAAAGTGGAGAAAGCGAGAGCGCGCGAATGCACTCAAGCAAACACAAACAGCACAGCACGATGCGTATTTTTTTTAAATTGACAAAATAAATCAAAAATAAATCAAAAATAAAAATAAGTGGAAAAGGCGAGAGTGCGCGAGCACACAGGAGCAAAGACAAGCAGCGCAGCTTGATGCGTAGTAAAAAAATAATAAATAGACAACTGGTCGACCTCATTAGAAATAAAAACCCAAAAGATTAGATAGACAAACAAACAAACACATAAATGTGGAGAGAAGGGCAGTGCGCGCAGGAGCAAAGGTAAACAGCAGACAGACCTGAATCCTTATCTTTACAAGGTCGACCTCAGAACTTTGTTCAGTTTGTCTCGGTGACGGATAATGGAAGGAAGGGCAGGCAACTGGTCGACTTCATTTAATTAAACAAATAAAAAATAAGATAAACTCTCAGGAATAGATAAATAATAACAAAAAAATTGTAAAGTGGAGAAAGCGAGAGCGCGCGAATGCACTCAAGCAAACACAAACAGCACAGCACGATGCGTATTTTTTTTTAAATTGACAAAATAAATCAAAAATAATCAAAAATAAAAATAAGTGGAAAAGGCGAGAGTGCGCGAGCACACAGGAGCAAAGACAAGCAGCGCAGCTTGATGCGTAGTAAAAAAAATAATAAATAGACAACTGGTCGACCTCATTAGAAATAAAAACCCAAAAGATTAGATAGACAAACAAACAAACACATAAATGTGGAGAGAAGGGCAGTGCGCGCAGGAGCAAAGGTAAACAGCAGACAGACCTGAATCCTTATCTTTACAAGGTCGACCTCAGAACTTTGTTCAGTTTGTCTCGGTGACGGATAATGGAAGGAAGGGCAGGCAACTGGTCGACTTCATTTAAATAAACAAATAAAAAATAAGATAAACTCTCAGGAATAGATAAATAATAACAAAAAAATTGTAAAGTGGAGAAAGCGAGAGCGCGCGAATGCACTCAAGCAAACACAAACAGCACAGCACGATGCGTATTTTTTTTAAATTGACAAAATAAATCAAAAATAAAAATAAAAATAAGTGGAAAAGGCGAGAGTGCGCGAGCACACAGGAGCAAAGACAAGCAGCGCAGCTTGATGCGTAGTAAAAAAAAATAATAAATAGACAACTGGTCGACCTCATTAGAAATAAAAACCCAAAAGATTAGATAGACAAACAAACAAACACATAAATGTGGAGAGAAGGGCAGTGCGCGCAGGAGCAAAGGTAAACAGCAGACAGACCTGAATCCTTATCTTTACAAGGTCGACCTCAGAACTTTGTTCAGTTTGTCTCGGTGACGGATAATGGAAGGAAGGGCAGGCAACTGGTCGACTTCATTTAAATAAACAAATAAAAAATAAGATAAACTCTCAGGAATAGATAAATAATAACAAAAAAATTGTAAAGTGGAGAAAGCGAGAGCGCGCGAATGCACTCAAGCAAACACAAACAGCACAGCACGATGCGTATTTTTTTTTAAATTGACAAAATAAATCAAAAATAAATCAAAAATAAAAATAAGTGGAAAAGGCGAGAGTGCGCGAGCACACAGGAGCAAAGACAAGCAGCGCAGCTTGATGCGTAGTAAAAAAAATAATAAATAGACAACTGGTCGACCTCATTAGAAATAAAAACCCAAAAGATTAGATAGACAAACAAACAAACACATAAATGTGGAGAGAAGGGCAGTGCGCGCAGGAGCAAAGGTAAACAGCAGACAGACCTGAATCCTTATCTTTACAAGGTCGACCTCAGAACTTTGTTCAGTTTGTCTCGGTGACGGATAATGGAAGGAAGGGCAGGCAACTGGTCGACTTCATTTAAATAAACAAATAAAAAATAAGATAAACTCTCAGGAATAGATAAATAATAACAAAAAAATTGTAAAGTGGAGAAAGCGAGAGCGCGCGAATGCACTCAAGCAAACACAAACAGCACAGCACGATGCGTATTTTTTTTAAAATTGACAAAATAAATCAAAAATAAATCAAAAATAAAAATAAGTGGAAAAGGCGAGAGTGCGCGAGCACACAGGAGCAAAGACAAGCAGCGCAGCTTGATGCGTAGTAAAAAAAATAATAAATAGACAACTGGTCGACCTCATTAGAAATAAAAACCCAAAAGATTAGATAGACAAACAAACAAACACATAAATGTGGAGAGAAGGGCAGTGCGCGCAGGAGCAAAGGTAAACAGCAGACAGACCTGAATCCTTATCTTTACAAGGTCGACCTCAGAACTTTGTTCAGTTTGTCTCGGTGACGGATAATGGAAGGAAGGGCAGGCAACTGGTCGACTTCATTTAAATAAACAAATAAAAAATAAGATAAACTCTCAGGAATAGATAAATAATAACAAAAAAATTGTAAAGTGGAGAAAGCGAGAGCGCGCGAATGCACTCAAGCAAACACAAACAGCACAGCACGATGCGTATTTTTTTTTTAAAATTGACAAAATAAATCAAAAATAAATCAAAAATAAAAATAAGTGGAAAAGGCGAGAGTGCGCGAGCACACAGGAGCAAAGACAAGCAGCGCAGCTTGATGCGTAGTAAAAAAAATAATAAATAGACAACTGGTCGACCTCATTAGAAATAAAAACCCAAAAGATTAGATAGACAAACAAACAAACACATAAATGTGGAGAGAAGGGCAGTGCGCGCAGGAGCAAAGGTAAACAGCAGACAGACCTGAATCCTTATCTTTACAAGGTCGACCTCAGAACTTTGTTCAGTTTGTCTCGGTGACGGATAATGGAAGGAAGGGCAGGCAACTGGTCGACTTCATTTAAATAAACAAATAAAAAATAAGATAAACTCTCAGGAATAGATAAATAATAACAAAAAAATTGTAAAGTGGAGAAAGCGAGAGCGCGCGAATGCACTCAAGCAAACACAAACAGCACAGCACGATGCGTATTTTTTTTTAAATTGACAAAATAAATCAAAAATAAATCAAAAATAAAAATAAGTGGAAAAGGCGAGAGTGCGCGAGCACACAGGAGCAAAGACAAGCAGCGCAGCTTGATGCGTAGTAAAAAAAATAATAAATAGACAACTGGTCGACCTCATTAGAAATAAAAACCCAAAAGATTAGATAGACAAACAAACAAACACATAAATGTGGAGAGAAGGGCAGTGCGCGCAGGAGCAAAGGTAAACAGCAGACAGACCTGAATCCTTATCTTTACAAGGTCGACCTCAGAACTTTGTTCAGTTTGTCTCGGTGACGGATAATGGAAGGAAGGGCAGGCAACTGGTCGACTTCATTTAAATAAACAAATAAAAAATAAGATAAACTCTCAGGAATAGATAAATAATAACAAAAAAATTGTAAAGTGGAGAAAGCGAGAGAGCGCGAATGCACTCAAGCAAACACAAACAGCACAGCACGATGCGTATTTTTTTTTAAATTGACAAAATAAATCAAAAATAAATCAAAAATAAAAATAAGTGGAAAAGGCGAGAGTGCGCGAGCACACAGGAGCAAAGACAAGCAGCGCAGCTTGATGCGTAGTAAAAAAAATAATAAATAGACAACTGGTCGACCTCATTAGAAATAAAAACCCAAAAGATTAGATAGACAAACAAACAAACACATAAATGTGGAGAGAAGGGCAGTGCGCGCAGGAGCAAAGGTAAACAGCAGACAGACCTGAATCCTTATCTTTACAAGGTCGACCTCAGAACTTTGTTCAGTTTGTCTCGGTGACGGATAATGGAAGGAAGGGCAGGCAACTGGTCGACTTCATTTAAATAAACAAATAAAAAATAAGATAAACTCTCAGGAATAGATAAATAATAACAAAAAAATTGTAAAGTGGAGAAAGCGAGAGCGCGCGAATGCACTCAAGCAAACACAAACAGCACAGCACGATGCGTATTTTTTTTAAATTGACAAAATAAATCAAAAATAAATCAAAAATAAAAATAAGTGGAAAAGGCGAGAGTGCGCGAGCACACAGGAGCAAAGACAAGCAGCGCAGCTTGATGCGTAGTAAAAAAAATAATAAATAGACAACTGGTCGACCTCATTAGAAATAAAAACCCAAAAGATTAGATAGACAAACAAACAAACACATAAATGTGGAGAGAAGGGCAGTGCGCGCAGGAGCAAAGGTAAACAGCAGACAGACCTGAATCCTTATCTTTACAAGGTCGACCTCAGAACTTTGTTCAGTTTGTCTCGGTGACGGATAATGGAAGGAAGGGCAGGCAACTGGTCGACTTCATTTAAATAAACAAATAAAAAATAAGATAAACTCTCAGGAATAGATAAATAATAACAAAAAAATTGTAAAGTGGAGAAAGCGAGAGCGCGCGAATGCACTCAAGCAAACACAAACAGCACAGCACGATGCGTATTTTTTTTAAATTGACAAAATAAATCAAAAATAAATCAAAAATAAAAATAAGTGGAAAAGGCGAGAGTGCGCGAGCACACAGGAGCAAAGACAAGCAGCGCAGCTTGATGCGTAGTAAAAAAAATAATAAATAGACAACTGGTCGACCTCATTAGAAATAAAAACCCAAAAGATTAGATAGACAAACAAACAAACACATAAATGTGGAGAGAAGGGCAGTGCGCGCAGGAGCAAAGGTAAACAGCAGACAGACCTGAATCCTTATCTTTACAAGGTCGACCTCAGAACTTTGTTCAGTTTGTCTCGGTGACGGATAATGGAAGGAAGGGCAGGCAACTGGTCGACTTCATTTAAATAAACAAATAAAAAATAAGATAAACTCTCAGGAATAGATAAATAATAACAAAAAAATTGTAAAGTGGAGAAAGCGAGAGCGCGCGAATGCACTCAAGCAAACACAAACAGCACAGCACGATGCGTATTTTTTTTTAAATTGACAAAATAAATCAAAAATAAAAATAATGGAAAAGGCGAGAGTGCGCGAGCACACAGGAGCAAAGACAAGCAGCGCAGCTTGATGCGTAGTAAAAAAAATAATAAATAGACAACTGGTCGACCTCATTAGAAATAAAAACCCAAAAGATTAGATAGACAAACAAACAAACACATAAATGTGGAGAGAAGGGCAGTGCGCGCAGGAGCAAAGGTAAACAGCAGACAGACCTGAATCCTTATCTTTACAAGGTCGACCTCAGAACTTTGTTCAGTTTGTCTCGGTGACGGATAATGGAAGGAAGGGCAGGCAACTGGTCGACTTCATTTAAATAAACAAATAAAAAATAAGATAAACTCTCAGGAATAGATAAATAATAACAAAAAAATTGTAAAGTGGAGAAAGCGAGAGCGCGCGAATGCACTCAAGCAAACACAAACAGCACAGCACGATGCGTATTTTTTTTTAAAATTGACAAAATAAATCAAAAATAAATCAAAAATAAAAATAAGTGGAAAAGGCGAGAGTGCGCGAGCACACAGGAGCAAAGACAAGCAGCGCAGCTTGATGCGTAGTAAAAAAAATAATAAATAGACAACTGGTCGACCTCATTAGAAATAAAAACCCAAAAGATTAGATAGACAAACAAACAAACACATAAATGTGGAGAGAAGGGCAGTGCGCGCAGGAGCAAAGGTAAACAGCAGACAGACCTGAATCCTTATCTTTACAAGGTCGACCTCAGAACTTTGTTCAGTTTGTCTCGGTGACGGATAATGGAAGGAAGGGCAGGCAACTGGTCGACTTCATTTAAATAAACAAATAAAAAATAAGATAAACTCTCAGGAATAGATAAATAATAACAAAAAAATTGTAAAGTGGAGAAAGCGAGAGCGCGCGAATGCACTCAAGCAAACACAAACAGCACAGCACGATGCGTATTTTTTTTTAAAATTGACAAAATAAATCAAAAATAAATCAAAAATAAAAATAAGTGGAAAAGGCGAGAGTGCGCGAGCACACAGGAGCAAAGACAAGCAGCGCAGCTTGATGCGTAGTAAAAAAAATAATAAATAGACAACTGGTCGACCTCATTAGAAATAAAAACCCAAAAGATTAGATAGACAAACAAACAAACACATAAATGTGGAGAGAAGGGCAGTGCGCGCAGGAGCAAAGGTAAACAGCAGACAGACCTGAATCCTTATCTTTACAAGGTCGACCTCAGAACTTTGTTCAGTTTGTCTCGGTGACGGATAATGGAAGGAAGGGCAGGCAACTGGTCGACTTCATTTAAATAAACAAATAAAAAATAAGATAAACTCTCAGGAATAGATAAATAATAACAAAAAAATTGTAAAGTGGAGAAAGCGAGAGCGCGCGAATGCACTCAAGCAAACACAAACAGCACAGCACGATGCGTATTTTTTTTTAAATTGACAAAATAAATCAAAAATAAATCAAAAATAAAAATAAGTGGAAAAGGCGAGAGTGCGCGAGCACACAGGAGCAAAGACAAGCAGCGCAGCTTGATGCGTAGTAAAAAAAATAATAAATAGACAACTGGTCGACCTCATTAGAAATAAAAACCCAAAAGATTAGATAGACAAACAAACAAACACATAAATGTGGAGAGAAGGGCAGTGCGCGCAGGAGCAAAGGTAAACAGCAGACAGACCTGAATCCTTATCTTTACAAGGTCGACCTCAGAACTTTGTTCAGTTTGTCTCGGTGACGGATAATGGAAGGAAGGGCAGGCAACTGGTCGACTTCATTTAAATAAACAAATAAAAAATAAGATAAACTCTCAGGAATAGATAAATAATAACAAAAAAATTGTAAAGTGGAGAAAGCGAGAGCGCGCGAATGCACTCAAGCAAACACAAACAGCACAGCACGATGCGTATTTTTTTTAAATTGACAAAATAAATCAAAAATAAATCAAAAATAAAAATAAGTGGAAAAGGCGAGAGTGCGCGAGCACACAGGAGCAAAGACAAGCAGCGCAGCTTGATGCGTAGTAAAAAAAATAATAAATAGACAACTGGTCGACCTCATTAGAAATAAAAACCCAAAAGATTAGATAGACAAACAAACAAACACATAAATGTGGAGAGAAGGGCAGTGCGCGCAGGAGCAAAGGTAAACAGCAGACAGACCTGAATCCTTATCTTTACAAGGTCGACCTCAGAACTTTGTTCAGTTTGTCTCGGTGACGGATAATGGAAGGAAGGGCAGGCAACTGGTCGACTTCATTTAAATAAACAAATAAAAAATAAGATAAACTCTCAGGAATAGATAAATAATAACAAAAAAATTGTAAAGTGGAGAAAGCGAGAGCGCGCGAATGCACTCAAGCAAACACAAACAGCACAGCACGATGCGTATTTTTTTTTAAATTGACAAAATAAATCAAAAATAAATCAAAAATAAAAATAAGTGGAAAAGGCGAGAGTGCGCGAGCACACAGGAGCAAAGACAAGCAGCGCAGCTTGATGCGTAGTAAAAAAAATAATAAATAGACAACTGGTCGACCTCATTAGAAATAAAAACCCAAAAGATTAGATAGACAAACAAACAAACACATAAATGTGGAGAGAAGGGCAGTGCGCGCAGGAGCAAAGGTAAACAGCAGACAGACCTGAATCCTTATCTTTACAAGGTCGACCTCAGAACTTTGTTCAGTTTGTCTCGGTGACGGATAATGGAAGGAAGGGCAGGCAACTGGTCGACTTCATTTAAATAAACAAATAAAAAATAAGATAAACTCTCAGGAATAGATAAATAATAACAAAAAAATTGTAAAGTGGAGAAAGCGAGAGCGCGCGAATGCACTCAAGCAAACACAAACAGCACAGCACGATGCGTATTTTTTTTTAAATTGACAAAATAAATCAAAAATAAATCAAAAATAAAAATAAGTGGAAAAGGCGAGAGTGCGCGAGCACACAGGAGCAAAGACAAGCAGCGCAGCTTGATGCGTAGTAAAAAAAATAATAAATAGACAACTGGTCGACCTCATTAGAAATAAAAACCCAAAAGATTAGATAGACAAACAAACAAACACATAAATGTGGAGAGAAGGGCAGTGCGCGCAGGAGCAAAGGTAAACAGCAGACAGACCTGAATCCTTATCTTTACAAGGTCGACCTCAGAACTTTGTTCAGTTTGTCTCGGTGACGGATAATGGAAGGAAGGGCAGGCAACTGGTCGACTTCATTTAAATAAACAAATAAAAAATAAGATAAACTCTCAGGAATAGATAAATAATAACAAAAAAATTGTAAAGTGGAGAAAGCGAGAGCGCGCGAATGCACTCAAGCAAACACAAACAGCACAGCACGATGCGTATTTTTTTTTAAATTGACAAAATAAATCAAAAATAAATCAAAAATAAAAATAAGTGGAAAAGGCGAGAGTGCGCGAGCACACAGGAGCAAAGACAAGCAGCGCAGCTTGATGCGTAGTAAAAAAAATAATAAATAGACAACTGGTCGACCTCATTAGAAATAAAAACCCAAAAGATTAGATAGACAAACAAACACATAAATGTGGAGAGAAGGGCAGTGCGCGCAGGAGCAAAGGTAAACAGCAGACAGACCTGAATCCTTATCTTTACAAGGTCGACCTCAGAACTTTGTTCAGTTTGTCTCGGTGACGGATAATGGAAGGAAGGGCAGGCAACTGGTCGACTTCATTTAAATAAACAAATAAAAAATAAGATAAACTCTCAGGAATAGATAAATAATAACAAAAAAATTGTAAAGTGGAGAAAGCGAGAGCGCGCGAATGCACTCAAGCAAACACAAACAGCACAGCACGATGCGTATTTTTTTTTAAATTGACAAAATAAATCAAAAATAAATCAAAAATAAAAATAAGTGGAAAAGGCGAGAGTGCGCGAGCACACAGGAGCAAAGACAAGCAGCGCAGCTTGATGCGTAGTAAAAAAAATAATAAATAGACAACTGGTCGACCTCATTAGAAATAAAAACCCAAAAGATTAGATAGACAAACAAACAAACACATAAATGTGGAGAGAAGGGCAGTGCGCGCAGGAGCAAAGGTAAACAGCAGACAGACCTGAATCCTTATCTTTACAAGGTCGACCTCAGAACTTTGTTCAGTTTGTCTCGGTGACGGATAATGGAAGGAAGGGCAGGCAACTGGTCGACTTCATTTAAATAAACAAATAAAAAATAAGATAAACTCTCAGGAATAGATAAATAATAACAAAAAAATTGTAAAGTGGAGAAAGCGAGAGCGCGCGAATGCACTCAAGCAAACACAAACAGCACAGCACGATGCGTATTTTTTTTTAAATTGACAAAATAAATCAAAAATAAAAATAAGTGGAAAAGGCGAGAGTGCGCGAGCACACAGGAGCAAAGACAAGCAGCGCAGCTTGATGCGTAGTAAAAAAAATAATAAATAGACAACTGGTCGACCTCATTAGAAATAAAAACCCAAAAGATTAGATAGACAAACAAACAAACACATAAATGTGGAGAGAAGGGCAGTGCGCGCAGGAGCAAAGGTAAACAGCAGACAGACCTGAATCCTTATCTTTACAAGGTCGACCTCAGAACTTTGTTCAGTTTGTCTCGGTGACGGATAATGGAAGGAAGGGCAGGCAACTGGTCGACTTCATTTAAATAAACAAATAAAAAATAAGATAAACTCTCAGGAATAGATAAATAATAACAAAAAAATTGTAAAGTGGAGAAAGCGAGAGCGCGCGAATGCACTCAAGCAAACACAAACAGCACAGCACGATGCGTATTTTTTTTTAAATTGACAAAATAAATCAAAAATAAAAATAAGTGGAAAAGGCGAGAGTGCGCGAGCACACAGGAGCAAAGACAAGCAGCGCAGCTTGATGCGTAGTAAAAAAAATAATAAATAGACAACTGGTCGACCTCATTAGAAATAAAAACCCAAAAGATTAGATAGACAAACAAACAAACACATAAATGTGGAGAGAAGGGCAGTGCGCGCAGGAGCAAAGGTAAACAGCAGACAGACCTGAATCCTTATCTTTACAAGGTCGACCTCAGAACTTTGTTCAGTTTGTCTCGGTGACGGATAATGGAAGGAAGGGCAGGCAACTGGTCGACTTCATTTAATAAACAAATAAAAAATAAGATAAACTCTCAGGAATAGATAAATAATAACAAAAAAATTGTAAAGTGGAGAAAGCGAGAGCGCGCGAATGCACTCAAGCAAACACAAACAGCACAGCACGATGCGTATTTTTTTTTAAATTGACAAAATAAATCAAAAATAAATCAAAAATAAAAATAAGTGGAAAAGGCGAGAGTGCGCGAGCACACAGGAGCAAAGACAAGCAGCGCAGCTTGATGCGTAGTAAAAAAAATAATAAATAGACAACTGGTCGACCTCATTAGAAATAAAAACCCAAAAGATTAGATAGACAAACAAACAAACACATAAATGTGGAGAGAAGGGCAGTGCGCGCAGGAGCAAAGGTAAACAGCAGACAGACCTGAATCCTTATCTTTACAAGGTCGACCTCAGAACTTTGTTCAGTTTGTCTCGGTGACGGATAATGGAAGGAAGGGCAGGCAACTGGTCGACTTCATTTAAATAAACAAATAAAAAATAAGATAAACTCTCAGGAATAGATAAATAATAACAAAAAAATTGTAAAGTGGAGAAAGCGAGAGCGCGCGAATGCACTCAAGCAAACACAAACAGCACAGCACGATGCGTATTTTTTTTAAATTGACAAAATAAATCAAAAATAAATCAAAAATAAAAATAAGTGGAAAAGGCGAGAGTGCGCGAGCACACAGGAGCAAAGACAAGCAGCGCAGCTTGATGCGTAGTAAAAAAAATAATAAATAGACAACTGGTCGACCTCATTAGAAATAAAAACCCAAAAGATTAGATAGACAAACAAACAAACACATAAATGTGGAGAGAAGGGCAGTGCGCGCAGGAGCAAAGGTAAACAGCAGACAGACCTGAATCCTTATCTTTACAAGGTCGACCTCAGAACTTTGTTCAGTTTGTCTCGGTGACGGATAATGGAAGGAAGGGCAGGCAACTGGTCGACTTCATTTAAATAAACAAATAAAAAATAAGATAAACTCTCAGGAATAGATAAATAATAACAAAAAAATTGTAAAGTGGAGAAAGCGAGAGCGCGCGAATGCACTCAAGCAAACACAAACAGCACAGCACGATGCGTATTTTTTTTAAATTGACAAAATAAATCAAAAATAAATCAAAAATAAAAATAAGTGGAAAAGGCGAGAGTGCGCGAGCACACAGGAGCAAAGACAAGCAGCGCAGCTTGATGCGTAGTAAAAAAAATAATAAATAGACAACTGGTCGACCTCATTAGAAATAAAAACCCAAAAGATTAGATAGACAAACAAACAAACACATAAATGTGGAGAGAAGGGCAGTGCGCGCAGGAGCAAAGGTAAACAGCAGACAGACCTGAATCCTTATCTTTACAAGGTCGACCTCAGAACTTTGTTCAGTTTGTCTCGGTGACGGATAATGGAAGGAAGGGCAGGCAACTGGTCGACTTCATTTAAATAAACAAATAAAAAATAAGATAAACTCTCAGGAATAGATAAATAATAACAAAAAAATTGTAAAGTGGAGAAAGCGAGAGCGCGCGAATGCACTCAAGCAAACACAAACAGCACAGCACGATGCGTATTTTTTTTAAATTGACAAAATAAATCAAAAATAAATCAAAAATAAAAATAAGTGGAAAAGGCGAGAGTGCGCGAGCACACAGGAGCAAAGACAAGCAGCGCAGCTTGATGCGTAGTAAAAAAAATAATAAATAGACAACTGGTCGACCTCATTAGAAATAAAAACCCAAAAGATTAGATAGACAAACAAACAAACACATAAATGTGGAGAGAAGGGCAGTGCGCGCAGGAGCAAAGGTAAACAGCAGACAGACCTGAATCCTTATCTTTACAAGGTCGACCTCAGAACTTTGTTCAGTTTGTCTCGGTGACGGATAATGGAAGGAAGGGCAGGCAACTGGTCGACTTCATTTAAATAAACAAATAAAAAATAAGATAAACTCTCAGGAATAGATAAATAATAACAAAAAAATTGTAAAGTGGAGAAAGCGAGAGCGCGCGAATGCACTCAAGCAAACACAAACAGCACAGCACGATGCGTATTTTTTTTTAAATTGACAAAATAAATCAAAAATAAATCAAAAATAAAAATAAGTGGAAAAGGCGAGAGTGCGCGAGCACACAGGAGCAAAGACAAGCAGCGCAGCTTGATGCGTAGTAAAAAAAATAATAAATAGACAACTGGTCGACCTCATTAGAAATAAAAACCCAAAAGATTAGATAGACAAACAAACAAACACATAAATGTGGAGAGAAGGGCAGTGCGCGCAGGAGCAAAGGTAAACAGCAGACAGACCTGAATCCTTATCTTTACAAGGTCGACCTCAGAACTTTGTTCAGTTTGTCTCGGTGACGGATAATGGAAGGAAGGGCAGGCAACTGGTCGACTTCATTTAAATAAACAAATAAAAAATAAGATAAACTCTCAGGAATAGATAAATAATAACAAAAAAATTGTAAAGTGGAGAAAGCGAGAGCGCGCGAATGCACTCAAGCAAACACAAACAGCACAGCACGATGCGTATTTTTTTTTAAATTGACAAAATAAATCAAAAATAAATCAAAAATAAAAATAAGTGGAAAAGGCGAGAGTGCGCGAGCACACAGGAGCAAAGACAAGCAGCGCAGCTTGATGCGTAGTAAAAAAAATAATAAATAGACAACTGGTCGACCTCATTAGAAATAAAAACCCAAAAGATTAGATAGACAAACAAACAAACACATAAATGTGGAGAGAAGGGCAGTGCGCGCAGGAGCAAAGGTAAACAGCAGACAGACCTGAATCCTTATCTTTACAAGGTCGACCTCAGAACTTTGTTCAGTTTGTCTCGGTGACGGATAATGGAAGGAAGGGCAGGCAACTGGTCGACTTCATTTAAATAAACAAATAAAAAATAAGATAAACTCTCAGGAATAGATAAATAATAACAAAAAAATTGTAAAGTGGAGAAAGCGAGAGCGCGCGAATGCACTCAAGCAAACACAAACAGCACAGCACGATGCGTATTTTTTTTTAAAATTGACAAAATAAATCAAAAATAAATCAAAAATAAAAATAAGTGGAAAAGGCGAGAGTGCGCGAGCACACAGGAGCAAAGACAAGCAGCGCAGCTTGATGCGTAGTAAAAAAAATAATAAATAGACAACTGGTCGACCTCATTAGAAATAAAAACCCAAAAGATTAGATAGACAAACAAACAAACACATAAATGTGGAGAGAAGGGCAGTGCGCGCAGGAGCAAAGGTAAACAGCAGACAGACCTGAATCCTTATCTTTACAAGGTCGACCTCAGAACTTTGTTCAGTTTGTCTCGGTGACGGATAATGGAAGGAAGGGCAGGCAACTGGTCGACTTCATTTAAATAAACAAATAAAAAATAAGATAAACTCTCAGGAATAGATAAATAATAACAAAAAAATTGTAAAGTGGAGAAAGCGAGAGCGCGCGAATGCACTCAAGCAAACACAAACAGCACAGCACGATGCGTATTTTTTTTTAAATTGACAAAATAAATCAAAAATAAATCAAAAATAAAAATAAGTGGAAAAGGCGAGAGTGCGCGAGCACACAGGAGCAAAGACAAGCAGCGCAGCTTGATGCGTAGTAAAAAAAATAATAAATAGACAACTGGTCGACCTCATTAGAAATAAAAACCCAAAAGATTAGATAGACAAACAAACAAACACATAAATGTGGAGAGAAGGGCAGTGCGCGCAGGAGCAAAGGTAAACAGCAGACAGACCTGAATCCTTATCTTTACAAGGTCGACCTCAGAACTTTGTTCAGTTTGTCTCGGTGACGGATAATGGAAGGAAGGGCAGGCAACTGGTCGACTTCATTTAAATAAACAAATAAAAAATAAGATAAACTCTCAGGAATAGATAAATAATAACAAAAAAATTGTAAAGTGGAGAAAGCGAGAGCGCGCGAATGCACTCAAGCAAACACAAACAGCACAGCACGATGCGTATTTTTTTTTAAATTGACAAAATAAATCAAAAATAAATCAAAAATAAAAATAAGTGGAAAAGGCGAGAGTGCGCGAGCACACAGGAGCAAAGACAAGCAGCGCAGCTTGATGCGTAGTAAAAAAAATAATAAATAGACAACTGGTCGACCTCATTAGAAATAAAAACCCAAAAGATTAGATAGACAAACAAACAAACACATAAATGTGGAGAGAAGGGCAGTGCGCGCAGGAGCAAAGGTAAACAGCAGACAGACCTGAATCCTTATCTTTACAAGGTCGACCTCAGAACTTTGTTCAGTTTGTCTCGGTGACGGATAATGGAAGGAAGGGCAGGCAACTGGTCGACTTCATTTAAATAAACAAATAAAAATAAGATAAACTCTCAGGAATAGATAAATAATAACAAAAAAATTGTAAAGTGGAGAAAGCGAGAGCGCGCGAATGCACTCAAGCAAACACAAACAGCACAGCACGATGCGTATTTTTTTTTAAATTGACAAAATAAATCAAAAATAAATCAAAAATAAAAATAAGTGGAAAAGGCGAGAGTGCGCGAGCACACAGGAGCAAAGACAAGCAGCGCAGCTTGATGCGTAGTAAAAAAAATAATAAATAGACAACTGGTCGACCTCATTAGAAATAAAAACCCAAAAGATTAGATAGACAAACAAACAAACACATAAATGTGGAGAGAAGGGCAGTGCGCGCAGGAGCAAAGGTAAACAGCAGACAGACCTGAATCCTTATCTTTACAAGGTCGACCTCAGAACTTTGTTCAGTTTGTCTCGGTGACGGATAATGGAAGGAAGGGCAGGCAACTGGTCGACTTCATTTAAATAAACAAATAAAAAATAAGATAAACTCTCAGGAATAGATAAATAATAACAAAAAAATTGTAAAGTGGAGAAAGCGAGAGCGCGCGAATGCACTCAAGCAAACACAAACAGCACAGCACGATGCGTATTTTTTTTTAAATTGACAAAATAAATCAAAAATAAATCAAAAATAAAAATAAGTGGAAAAGGCGAGAGTGCGCTAGCACACAGGAGCAAAGACAAGCAGCGCAGCTTGATGCGTAGTAAAAAAAATAATAAATAGACAACTGGTCGACCTCATTAGAAATAAAAACCCAAAAGATTAGATAGACAAACAAACAAACACATAAATGTGGAGAGAAGGGCAGTGCGCGCAGGAGCAAAGGTAAACAGCAGACAGACCTGAATCCTTATCTTTACAAGGTCGACCTCAGAACTTTGTTCAGTTTGTCTCGGTGACGGATAATGGAAGGAAGGGCAGGCAACTGGTCGACTTCATTTAAATAAACAAATAAAAAATAAGATAAACTCTCAGGAATAGATAAATAATAACAAAAAAATTGTAAAGTGGAGAAAGCGAGAGCGCGCGAATGCACTCAAGCAAACACAAACAGCACAGCACGATGCGTATTTTTTTTAAATTGACAAAATAAATCAAAAATAAATCAAAAATAAAAATAAGTGGAAAAGGCGAGAGTGCGCGAGCACACAGGAGCAAAGACAAGCAGCGCAGCTTGATGCGTAGTAAAAAAAATAATAAATAGACAACTGGTCGACCTCATTAGAAATAAAAACCCAAAAGATTAGATAGACAAACAAACAAACACATAAATGTGGAGAGAAGGGCAGTGCGCGCAGGAGCAAAGGTAAACAGCAGACAGACCTGAATCCTTATCTTTACAAGGTCGACCTCAGAACTTTGTTCAGTTTGTCTCGGTGACGGATAATGGAAGGAAGGGCAGGCAACTGGTCGACTTCATTTAAATAAACAAATAAAAAATAAGATAAACTCTCAGGAATAGATAAATAATAACAAAAAAATTGTAAAGTGGAGAAAGCGAGAGCGCGCGAATGCACTCAAGCAAACACAAACAGCACAGCACGATGCGTATTTTTTTTAAATTGACAAAATAAATCAAAAATAAATCAAAAATAAAAATAAGTGGAAAAGGCGAGAGTGCGCGAGCACACAGGAGCAAAGACAAGCAGCGCAGCTTGATGCGTAGTAAAAAAAATAATAAATAGACAACTGGTCGACCTCATTAGAAATAAAAACCCAAAAGATTAGATAGACAAACAAACAAACACATAAATGTGGAGAGAAGGGCAGTGCGCGCAGGAGCAAAGGTAAACAGCAGACAGACCTGAATCCTTATCTTTACAAGGTCGACCTCAGAACTTTGTTCAGTTTGTCTCGGTGACGGATAATGGAAGGAAGGGCAGGCAACTGGTCGACTTCATTTAAATAAACAAATAAAAAATAAGATAAACTCTCAGGAATAGATAAATAATAACAAAAAAATTGTAAAGTGGAGAAAGCGAGAGCGCGCGAATGCACTCAAGCAAACACAAACAGCACAGCACGATGCGTATTTTTTTTTAAATTGACAAAATAAATCAAAAATAAATCAAAAATAAAAATAAGTGGAAAAGGCGAGAGTGCGCGAGCACACAGGAGCAAAGACAAGCAGCGCAGCTTGATGCGTAGTAAAAAAAATAATAAATAGACAACTGGTCGACCTCATTAGAAATAAAAACCCAAAAGATTAGATAGACAAACAAACAAACACATAAATGTGGAGAGAAGGGCAGTGCGCGCAGGAGCAAAGGTAAACAGCAGACAGACCTGAATCCTTATCTTTACAAGGTCGACCTCAGAACTTTGTTCAGTTTGTCTCGGTGACGGATAATGGAAGGAAGGGCAGGCAACTGGTCGACTTCATTTAAATAAACAAATAAAAAATAAGATAAACTCTCAGGAATAGATAAATAATAACAAAAAAATTGTAAAGTGGAGAAAGCGAGAGCGCGCGAATGCACTCAAGCAAACACAAACAGCACAGCACGATGCGTATTTTTTTTAAATTGACAAAATAAATCAAAAATAAATCAAAAATAAAAATAAGTGGAAAAGGCGAGAGTGCGCGAGCACACAGGAGCAAAGACAAGCAGCGCAGCTTGATGCGTAGTAAAAAAAATAATAAATAGACAACTGGTCGACCTCATTAGAAATAAAAACCCAAAAGATTAGATAGACAAACAAACAAACACATAAATGTGGAGAGAAGGGCAGTGCGGGCAGGAGCAAAGGTAAACAGCAGACAGACCTGAATCCTTATCTTTACAAGGTCGACCTCAGAACTTTGTTCAGTTTGTCTCGGTGACGGATAATGGAAGGAAGGGCAGGCAACTGGTCGACTTCATTTAAATAAACAAATAAAAAATAAGATAAACTCTCAGGAATAGATAAATAATAACAAAAAAATTGTAAAGTGGAGAAAGCGAGAGCGCGCGAATGCACTCAAGCAAACACAAACAGCACAGCACGATGCGTATTTTTTTTTAAATTGACAAAATAAATCAAAAATAAATCAAAAATAAAAATAAGTGGAAAAGGCGAGAGTGCGCGAGCACACAGGAGCAAAGACAAGCAGCGCAGCTTGATGCGTAGTAAAAAAAATAATAAATAGACAACTGGTCGACCTCATTAGAAATAAAAACCCAAAAGATTAGATAGACAAACAAACAAACACATAAATGTGGAGAGAAGGGCAGTGCGCGCAGGAGCAAAGGTAAACAGCAGACAGACCTGAATCCTTATCTTTACAAGGTCGACCTCAGAACTTTGTTCAGTTTGTCTCGGTGACGGATAATGGAAGGAAGGGCAGGCAACTGGTCGACTTCATTTAAATAAACAAATAAAAAATAAGATAAACTCTCAGGAATAGATAAATAATAACAAAAAAATTGTAAAGTGGAGAAAGCGAGAGCGCGCGAATGCACTCAAGCAAACACAAACAGCACAGCACGATGCGTATTTTTTTTTTAAATTGACAAAATAAATCAAAAATAAATCAAAAATAAAAATAAGTGGAAAAGGCGAGAGTGCGCGAGCACACAGGAGCAAAGACAAGCAGCGCAGCTTGATGCGTAGTAAAAAAAATAATAAATAGACAACTGGTCGACCTCATTAGAAATAAAAACCCAAAAGATTAGATAGACAAACAAACAAACACATAAATGTGGAGAGAAGGGCAGTGCGCGCAGGAGCAAAGGTAAACAGCAGACAGACCTGAATCCTTATCTTTACAAGGTCGACCTCAGAACTTTGTTCAGTTTGTCTCGGTGACGGATAATGGAAGGAAGGGCAGGCAACTGGTCGACTTCATTTAAATAAACAAATAAAAAATAAGATAAACTCTCAGGAATAGATAAATAATAACAAAAAAATTGTAAAGTGGAGAAAGCGAGAGCGCGCGAATGCACTCAAGCAAACACAAACAGCACAGCACGATGCGTATTTTTTTTTAAATTGACAAAATAAATCAAAAATAAATCAAAAATAAAAATAAGTGGAAAAGGCGAGAGTGCGCGAGCACACAGGAGCAAAGACAAGCAGCGCAGCTTGATGCGTAGTAAAAAAAATAATAAATAGACAACTGGTCGACCTCATTAGAAATAAAAACCCAAAAGATTAGATAGACAAACAAACAAACACATAAATGTGGAGAGAAGGGCAGTGCGCGCAGGAGCAAAGGTAAACAGCAGACAGACCTGAATCCTTATCTTTACAAGGTCGACCTCAGAACTTTGTTCAGTTTGTCTCGGTGACGGATAATGGAAGGAAGGGCAGGCAACTGGTCGACTTCATTTAAATAAACAAATAAAAAATAAGATAAACTCTCAGGAATAGATAAATAATAACAAAAAAATTGTAAAGTGGAGAAAGCGAGAGCGCGCGAATGCACTCAAGCAAACACAAACAGCACAGCACGATGCGTATTTTTTTTTAAATTGACAAAATAAATCAAAAATAAATCAAAAATAAAAATAAGTGGAAAAGGCGAGAGTGCGCGAGCACACAGGAGCAAAGACAAGCAGCGCAGCTTGATGCGTAGTAAAAAAAATAATAAATAGACAACTGGTCGACCTCATTAGAAATAAAAACCCAAAAGATTAGATAGACAAACAAACAAACACATAAATGTGGAGAGAAGGGCAGTGCGCGCAGGAGCAAAGGTAAACAGCAGACAGACCTGAATCCTTATCTTTACAAGGTCGACCTCAGAACTTTGTTCAGTTTGTCTCGGTGACGGATAATGGAAGGAAGGGCAGGCAACTGGTCGACTTCATTTAAATAAACAAATAAAAAATAAGATAAACTCTCAGGAATAGATAAATAATAACAAAAAAATTGTAAAGTGGAGAAAGCGAGAGCGCGCGAATGCACTCAAGCAAACACAAACAGCACAGCACGATGCGTATTTTTTTTTAAATTGACAAAATAAATCAAAAATAAATCAAAAATAAAAATAAGTGGAAAAGGCGAGAGTGCGCGAGCACACAGGAGCAAAGACAAGCAGCGCAGCTTGATGCGTAGTAAAAAAAATAATAAATAGACAACTGGTCGACCTCATTAGAAATAAAAACCCAAAAGATTAGATAGACAAACAAACAAACACATAAATGTGGAGAGAAGGGCAGTGCGCGCAGGAGCAAAGGTAAACAGCAGACAGACCTGAATCCTTATCTTTACAAGGTCGACCTCAGAACTTTGTTCAGTTTGTCTCGGTGACGGATAATGGAAGGAAGGGCAGGCAACTGGTCGACTTCATTTAAATAAACAAATAAAAAATAAGATAAACTCTCAGGAATAGATAAATAATAACAAAAAAATTGTAAAGTGGAGAAAGCGAGAGCGCGCGAATGCACTCAAGCAAACACAAACAGCACAGCACGATGCGTATTTTTTTTTAAATTGACAAAATAAATCAAAAATAAATCAAAAATAAAAATAAGTGGAAAAGGCGAGAGTGCGCGAGCACACAGGAGCAAAGACAAGCAGCGCAGCTTGATGCGTAGTAAAAAAAATAATAAATAGACAACTGGTCGACCTCATTAGAAATAAAAACCCAAAAGATTAGATAGACAAACAAACAAACACATAAATGTGGAGAGAAGGGCAGTGCGCGCAGGAGCAAAGGTAAACAGCAGACAGACCTGAATCCTTATCTTTACAAGGTCGACCTCAGAACTTTGTTCAGTTTGTCTCGGTGACGGATAATGGAAGGAAGGGCAGGCAACTGGTCGACTTCATTTAAATAAACAAATAAAAAATAAGATAAACTCTCAGGAATAGATAAATAATAACAAAAAAATTGTAAAGTGGAGAAAGCGAGAGCGCGCGAATGCACTCAAGCAAACACAAACAGCACAGCACGATGCGTATTTTTTTTTAAATTGACAAAATAAATCAAAAATAAATCAAAAATAAAAATAAGTGGAAAAGGCGAGAGTGCGCGAGCACACAGGAGCAAAGACAAGCAGCGCAGCTTGATGCGTAGTAAAAAAAATAATAAATAGACAACTGGTCGACCTCATTAGAAATAAAAACCCAAAAGATTAGATAGACAAACAAACAAACACATAAATGTGGAGAGAAGGGCAGTGCGCGCAGGAGCAAAGGTAAACAGCAGACAGACCTGAATCCTTATCTTTACAAGGTCGACCTCAGAACTTTGTTCAGTTTGTCTCGGTGACGGATAATGGAAGGAAGGGCAGGCAACTGGTCGACTTCATTTAAATAAACAAATAAAAAATAAGATAAACTCTCAGGAATAGATAAATAATAACAAAAAAATTGTAAAGTGGAGAAAGCGAGAGCGCGCGAATGCACTCAAGCAAACACAAACAGCACAGCACGATGCGTATTTTTTTTTAAATTGACAAAATAAATCAAAAATAAATCAAAAATAAAAATAAGTGGAAAAGGCGAGAGTGCGCGAGCACACAGGAGCAAAGACAAGCAGCGCAGCTTGATGCGTAGTAAAAAAAATAATAAATAGACAACTGGTCGACCTCATTAGAAATAAAAACCCAAAAGATTAGATAGACAAACAAACAAACACATAAATGTGGAGAGAAGGGCAGTGCGCGCAGGAGCAAAGGTAAACAGCAGACAGACCTGAATCCTTATCTTTACAAGGTCGACCTCAGAACTTTGTTCAGTTTGTCTCGGTGACGGATAATGGAAGGAAGGGCAGGCAACTGGTCGACTTCATTTAAATAAACAAATAAAAAATAAGATAAACTCTCAGGAATAGATAAATAATAACAAAAAAATTGTAAAGTGGAGAAAGCGAGAGCGCGCGAATGCACTCAAGCAAACACAAACAGCACAGCACGATGCGTATTTTTTTTAAATTGACAAAATAAATCAAAAATAAATCAAAAATAAAAATAAGTGGAAAAGGCGAGAGTGCGCGAGCACACAGGAGCAAAGACAAGCAGCGCAGCTTGATGCGTAGTAAAAAAAATAATAAATAGACAACTGGTCGACCTCATTAGAAATAAAAACCCAAAAGATTAGATAGACAAACAAACAAACACATAAATGTGGAGAGAAGGGCAGTGCGCGCAGGAGCAAAGGTAAACAGCAGACAGACCTGAATCCTTATCTTTACAAGGTCGACCTCAGCACTTTGTTCAGTTTGTCTCGGTGACGGATAATGGAAGGAAGGGCAGGCAACTGGTCGACTTCATTTAAATAAACAAATAAAAAATAAGATAAACTCTCAGGAATAGATAAATAATAACAAAAAAATTGTAAAGTGGAGAAAGCGAGAGCGCGCGAATGCACTCAAGCAAACACAAACAGCACAGCACGATGCGTATTTTTTTTTAAATTGACAAAATAAATCAAAAATAAATCAAAAATAAAAATAAGTGGAAAAGTCGAGAGTGCGCGAGCACACAGGAGCAAAGACAAGCAGCGCAGCTTGATGCGTAGTAAAAAAATAATAAATAGACAACTGGTCGACCTCATTAGAAATAAAAACCCAAAAGATTAGATAGACAAACAAACAAACACATAAATGTGGAGAGAAGGGCAGTGCGGGCAGGAGCAAAGGTAAACAGCAGACAGACCTGAATCCTTATCTTTACAAGGTCGACCTCAGAACTTTGTTCAGTTTGTCTCGGTGACGGATAATGGAAGGAAGGGCAGGCAACTGGTCGACTTCATTTAAATAAACAAATAAAAAATAAGATAAACTCTCAGGAATAGATAAATAATAACAAAAAAATTGTAAAGTGGAGAAAGCGAGAGCGCGCGAATGCACTCAAGCAAACACAAACAGCACAGCACGATGCGTATTTTTTTTAAATTGACAAAATAAATCAAAAATAAAAATAAGTGGAAAAGGCGAGAGTGCGCGAGCACACAGGAGCAAAGACAAGCAGCGCAGCTTGATGCGTAGTAAAAAAAATAATAAATAGACAACTGGTCGACCTCATTAGAAATAAAAACCCAAAAGATTAGATAGACAAACAAACAAACACATAAATGTGGAGAGAAGGGCAGTGCGTGCAGGAGCAAAGGTAAACAGCAGACAGACCTGAATCCTTATCTTTACAAGGTCGACCTCAGAACTTTGTTCAGTTTGTCTCGGTGACGGATAATGGAAGGAAGGGCAGGCAACTGGTCGACTTCATTTAAATAAACAAATAAAAAATAAGATAAACTCTCAGGAATAGATAAATAATAACAAAAAAATTGTAAAGTGGAGAAAGCGAGAGCGCGCGAATGCACTCAAGCAAACACAAACAGCACAGCACGATGCGTATTTTTTTTTTAAATTGACAAAATAAATCAAAAATAAATCAAAAATAAAAATAAGTGGAAAAGGCGAGAGTGCGCGAGCACACAGGAGCAAAGACAAGCAGCGCAGCTTGATGCGTAGTAAAAAAAATAATAAATAGACAACTGGTCGACCTCATTAGAAATAAAAACCCAAAAGATTAGATAGACAAACAAACAAACACATAAATGTGGAGAGAAGGGCAGTGCGGCAGGAGCAAAGGTAAACAGCAGACAGACCTGAATCCTTATCTTTACAAGGTCGACCTCAGAACTTTGTTCAGTTTGTCTCGGTGACGGATAATGGAAGGAAGGGCAGGCAACTGGTCGACTTCATTTAAATAAACAAATAAAAAATAAGATAAACTCTCAGGAATAGATAAATAATAACAAAAAAATTGTAAAGTGGAGAAAGCGAGAGCGCGCGAATGCACTCAAGCAAACACAAACAGCACAGCACGATGCGTATTTTTTTTAAATTGACAAAATAAATCAAAAATAAAAATAAGTGGAAAAGGCGAGAGTGCGCGAGCACACAGGAGCAAAGACAAGCAGCGCAGCTTGATGCGTAGTAAAAAAAATAATAAATAGACAACTGGTCGACCTCATTAGAAATAAAAACCCAAAAGATTTAGATAGACAAACAAACAAACACATAAATGTGGAGAGAAGGGCAGTGCGCCAGGAGCAAAGGTAAACAGCAGACAGACCTGAATCCTTATCTTTACAAGGTCGACCTCAGAACTTTGTTCAGTTTGTCTCGGTGACGGATAATGGAAGGAAGGGCAGGCAACTGGTCGACTTCATTTAAATAAACAAATAAAAAATAAGATAAACTCTCAGGAATAGATAAATAATAACAAAAAAATTGTAAAGTGGAGAAAGCGAGAGCGCGCGAATGCACTCAAGCAAACACAAACAGCACAGCACGATGCGTATTTTTTTTTAAATTGACAAAATAAATCAAAAATAAATCAAAAATAAAAATAAGTGGAAAAGGCGAGAGTGCGCGAGCACACAGGAGCAAAGACAAGCAGCGCAGCTTGATGCGTAGTAAAAAAAATAATAAATAGACAACTGGTCGACCTCATTAGAAATAAAAACCCAAAAGATTAGATAGACAAACAAACAAACACATAAATGTGGAGAGAAGGGCAGTGCGCGCAGGAGCAAAGGTAAACAGCAGACAGACCTGAATCCTTATCTTTACAAGGTCGACCTCAGAACTTTGTTCAGTTTGTCTCGGTGACGGATAATGGAAGGAAGGGCAGGCAACTGGTCGACTTCATTTAAATAAACAAATAAAAAATAAGATAAACTCTCAGGAATAGATAAATAATAACAAAAAAATTGTAAAGTGGAGAAAGCGAGAGCGCGCGAATGCACTCAAGCAAACACAAACAGCACAGCACGATGCGTATTTTTTTTTTAAATTGACAAAATAAATCAAAAATAAATCAAAAATAAAAATAAGTGGAAAAGGCGAGAGTGCGCGAGCACACAGGAGCAAAGACAAGCAGCGCAGCTTGATGCGTAGTAAAAAAAATAATAAATAGACAACTGGTCGACCTCATTAGAAATAAAAACCCAAAAGATTAGATAGACAAACAAACAAACACATAAATGTGGAGAGAAGGGCAGTGCGCGCAGGAGCAAAGGTAAACAGCAGACAGACCTGAATCCTTATCTTTACAAGGTCGACCTCAGAACTTTGTTCAGTTTGTCTCGGTGACGGATAATGGAAGGAAGGGCAGGCAACTGGTCGACTTCATTTAAATAAACAAATAAAAAATAAGATAAACTCTCAGGAATAGATAAATAATAACAAAAAAATTGTAAAGTGGAGAAAGCGAGAGCGCGCGAATGCACTCAAGCAAACACAAACAGCACAGCACGATGCGTATTTTTTTTTAAATTGACAAAATAAATCAAAAATAAATCAAAAATAAAAATAAGTGGAAAAGGCGAGAGTGCGCGAGCACACAGGAGCAAAGACAAGCAGCGCAGCTTGATGCGTAGTAAAAAAAATAATAAATAGACAACTGGTCGACCTCATTAGAAATAAAAACCCAAAAGATTAGATAGACAAACAAACAAACACATAAATGTGGAGAGAAGGGCAGTGCGCGCAGGAGCAAAGGTAAACAGCAGACAGACCTGAATCCTTATCTTTACAAGGTCACCTCAGAACTTTGTTCAGTTTGTCTCGG
Organism: Perognathus longimembris pacificus; assembly: GCF_023159225.1. Lineage (NCBI taxonomy): Eukaryota > Metazoa > Chordata > Mammalia > Rodentia > Heteromyidae > Perognathus > Perognathus longimembris. The sequence continues at coordinate 27,290 of NW_025958823.1, read as the reverse complement.
TGACGGATAATGGAAGGAAGGGCAGGCAACTGGTCGACTTCATTTAAATAAACAAATAAAAAATAAGATAAACTCTCAGGAATAGATAAATAATAACAAAAAAATTGTAAAGTGGAGAAAGCGAGAGCGCGCGAATGCACTCAAGCAAACACAAACAGCACAGCACGATGCGTATTTTTTTTTAAATTGACAAAATAAATCAAAAATAAATCAAAAATAAAAATAAGTGGAAAAGGCGAGAGTGCGCGAGCACACAGGAGCAAAGACAAGCAGCGCAGCTTGATGCGTAGTAAAAAAAATAATAAATAGACAACTGGTCGACCTCATTAGAAATAAAAACCCAAAAGATTAGATAGACAAACAAACAAACACATAAATGTGGAGAGAAGGGCAGTGCGCACAGGAGCAAAGGTAAACAGCAGACAGACCTGAATCCTTATCTTTACAAGGTCGACCTCAGAACTTTGTTCAGTTTGTCTCGGTGACGGATAATGGAAGGAAGGGCAGGCAACTGGTCGACTTCATTTAAATAAACAAATAAAAAATAAGATAAACTCTCAGGAATAGATAAATAATAACAAAAAAATTGTAAAGTGGAGAAAGCGAGAGCGCGCGAATGCACTCAAGCAAACACAAACAGCACAGCAACGATGCGTATTTTTTTTTAAATTGACAAAATAAATCAAAAATAAAAATAAGTGGAAAAGGCGAGAGTGCGCGAGCACACAGGAGCAAAGACAAGCAGCGCAGCATTGATGCGTAGTAAAAAAAATAATAAATAGACAACTGGTCGACCTCATTAGAAATAAAAACCCAAAAGATTAGATAGACAAACAAACAAACACATAAATGTGGAGAGAAGGGCTGTGCGCGCAGGAGCAAAGGTAAACAGCAGACAGACCTGAATCCTTATCTTTACAAGGTCGACCTCAGCACTTTGTTCAGTTTGTCTCGGTGACGGATAATGGAAGGAAGGGCAGGCAACTGGTCGACTTCATTTAAATAAACAAATAAAAAATAAGATAAACTCTCAGGAATAGATAAATAATAACAAAAAAATTGTAAAGTGGAGAAAGCGAGAGCGCGCGAATGCACTCAAGCAAACACAAACAGCACAGCACGATGCGTATTTTTTTTTAAATTGACAAAATAAATCAAAAATAAATCAAAAATAAAAATAAGTGGAAAAGTCGAGAGTGCGCGAGCACACAGGAGCAAAGACAAGCAGCGCAGCTTGATGCGTAGTAAAAAAAATAATAAATAGACAACTGGTCGACCTCATTAGAAATAAAAACCCAAAAGATTAGATAGACAAACAAACAAACACATAAATGTGGAGAGAAGGGCAGTGCGGGCAGGAGCAAAGGTAAACAGCAGACAGACCTGAATCCTTATCTTTACAAGGTCGACCTCAGCACTTTGTTCAGTTTGTCTCGGTGACGGATAATGGAAGGAAGGGCAGGCAACTGGTCGACTTCATTTAAATAAACAAATAAAAAATAAGATAAACTCTCAGGAATAGATAAATAATAACAAAAAAATTGTAAAGTGGAGAAAGCGAGAGCGCGCGAATGCACTCTAGCAAACACAAACAGCACAGCACGATGCGTATTTTTTTTAAATTGACAAAATAAATCAAAAATAAAAATAAGTGGAAAAGGCGAGAGTGCGCGAGCACACAGGAGCAAAGACAAGCAGCGCAGCTTGATGCGTAGTAAAAAACAATAATAAATAGACAACTGGTCGACCTCATTAGAAATAAAAACCCAAAATTAGATAGACAAACAAACAAACACATAAATGTGGAGAGAAGGGCTGTGCGTGCAGGAGCAAAGGTAAACAGCAGACAGACCTGAATACTTATCTTTACAAGGTCGACCTCAGAACTTTGTTCAGTTTGTCTCGGTGACGGATAATGGAAGGAAGGGCAGGCAACTGGTCGACTTCATTTAAATAAACAAATAAAAAATAAGATAAACTCTCAGGAATAGATAAATAATAACAAAAAAATTGTAAAGTGGAGAAAGCGAGAGCGCGCGAATGCACTCAAGCAAACACAAACAGCACAGCACGATGCGTATTTTTTTTTTAAAATTGACAAAATAGATCAAAAATAAATCAAAAATAAAAATAAGTGGAAAAGTCGAGTGCGCGAGCACACAGGAGCAAAGACAGGCAGCGCAGCTTGATGCGTAATAAAAAAAATAATAAATAGACAACTGGTCGACCTCATTAGAAATAAAAACCCAAAAGATTAGATAGACAAACAAACAAACACATAAATGTGGAGAGAAGGGCAGTGCGGGCAGGAGCAAAGGTAAACAGCAGACAGACCTGAATCCTTATCTTTACAAGGTCGACCTCAGCACTTTGTTCAGTTTGTCTCGGTGACGGATAATGGAAGGAAGGGCAGGCAACTGGTCGACTTCATTTAAATAAACAAATAAAAAATAAGATAAACTCTCAGGAATAGATAAATAATAACAAAAAAATTGTAAAGTGGAGAAAGCGAGAGCGCGCGAATGCACTCAAGCAAACACAAACAGCACAGCACGATGCGTATTTTTTTTAAATTGACAAAATAAATCAAAAATAAAAATAAGTGGAAAAGGCGAGAGTGCGCGAGCACACAGGAGCAAAGACAAGCAGCGCAGCTTGATGCGTAGTAAAAAACAATAATAAATAGACAACTGGTCGACCTCATTATAAATAAAAACCCAAAAATTTAGATAGACAAACAAACAAACACATAAATGTGGAGAGAAGGGCAGTGCGCCCAGGAGCAAAGGTAAACAGCAGACAGACCTGAATCCTTATCTTTACAAGGTCGACCTCAGAACTTTGTTCAGTTTGTCTCGGTGACGGATAATGGAAGGAAGGGCAGGCAACTGGTCGACTTCATTTAAACAAACAAATAAAAAATAAGATAAACTCTCAGGAATAGATAAATAATAACAAAAAAATTGTAAAGTGGAGAAAGCGAGAGCGCGCGAATGCACTCAAGCAAACACAAACAGCACAGCACGATGCATATTTTTTTTTAAAATTGACAAAATAAATAAAAAATAAATCAAAAATAAAAATAAGTGGAAAAGGCGAGAGTGCGCGAGCACACAGGAGCAAAGACAAGCAGCGCAGCTTGATGCGTAGTAAAAAAAATAATAAATAGACAACTGGTCGACCTCATTAGAAATAAAAACCCAAAAGAATAGATAGACAAACAAACAAACACATAAATGTGGAGAGAAGGGCAGTGCGGTCAGGAGCAAAGGTAAACAGCAGACAGACCTGATTCCTTATCTTTACAAGGTCGACCTCACAACTTTGTTCAGTTTGTCTCGGTGACGGTTAATGGAAGGAAGGGCAGGCAACTGGTCGACTTCATTTAAATAAACAAATAAAAAATAAGATAAACTCTCAGGAATAGATAAATAATAACAAAAAAATTGTAAAGTGGAGAAAGCGAGAGCGCGCGAATGCACTCAAGCAAACACAAACAGCACAGCACGATGCGTATTTTTTTTTTAAATTGACAAAATAAATCAAAAATAAATCAAAAATAAAAATAAGTGGAAATGGCGAGAGTGCGCGAGCACACAGGAGCAAAGACAAGCAGCGCAGCTTGATGCGTAGTAAAAAAAATAATAAATAGACAACTGGTCGACCTCATTAGAAATAAAAACCCAAAAGATTAGATAGACAAACAAACAAACACATAAATGTGGAGAGAAGGGCAGTGCGCGCAGGAGCAAAGGTAAACAGCAGACAGACCTGAATCCTTATCTTTACAAGGTCGACCTCAGAACTTTGTTCAGTTTGTCTCGGTGACGGATAATGGAAGGAAGGGCAGGCAACTGGTCGACTTCATTTAAATAAACAAATAAAAAATAAGATAAACTCTCAGGAATAGATAAATAATAACAAAAAAATTGTAAAGTGGAGAAAGCGAGAGCGCGCGAATGCACTCAAGCAAACACAAACAGCACAGCACGATGCGTATTTTTTTTTAAATTGACAAAATAAATCAAAAATAAATCAAAAATAAAAATAAGTGGAAAAGGCGAGAGTGCGCGAGCACACAGGAGCAAAGACAAGCAGCGCAGCTTGATGCGTAGTAAAAAAAATAATAAATAGACAACTGGTCGACCTCATTAGAAATAAAAACCCAAAAGATTAGATAGACAAACAAACAAACACATAAATGTGGAGAGAAGGGCAGTGCGCGCAGGAGCAAAGGTAAACAGCAGACAGACCTGAATCCTTATCTTTACAAGGTCGACCTCAGAACTTTGTTCAGTTTGTCTCGGTGACGGATAATGGAAGGAAGGGCAGGCAACTGGTCGACTTCATTTAAATAAACAAATAAAAAATAAGATAAACTCTCAGGAATAGATAAATAATAACAAAAAAATTGTAAAGTGGAGAAAGCGAGAGCGCGCGAATGCACTCAAGCAAACACAAACAGCACAGCACGATGCGTATTTTTTTTTAAATTGACAAAATAAATCAAAAATAAATCAAAAATAAAAATAAGTGGAAAAGGCGAGAGTGCGCGAGCACACAGGAGCAAAGACAAGCAGCGCAGCTTGATGCGTAGTAAAAAAAATAATAAATAGACAACTGGTCGACCTCATTAGAAATAAAAACCCAAAAGATTAGATAGACAAACAAACAAACACATAAATGTGGAGAGAAGGGCAGTGCGCGCAGGAGCAAAGGTAAACAGCAGACAGACCTGAATCCTTATCTTTACAAGGTCGACCTCAGAACTTTGTTCAGTTTGTCTCGGTGACGGATAATGGAAGGAAGGGCAGGCAACTGGTCGACTTCATTTAAATAAACAAATAAAAAATAAGATAAACTCTCAGGAATAGATAAATAATAACAAAAAAATTGTAAAGTGGAGAAAGCGAGAGCGCGCGAATGCACTCAAGCAAACACAAACAGCACAGCAAGATGCGTATTTTTTTTTAAATTGACAAAATAAATCAAAAATAAATCAAAAATAAAAATAAGTGGAAAAGGCGAGAGTGCGCGAGCACACAGGAGCAAAGACAAGCAGCGCAGCTTGATGCGTAGTAAAAAAAATAATAAATAGACAACTGGTCGACCTCATTAGAAATAAAAACCCAAAAGATTAGATAGACAAACAAACAAACACATAAATGTGGAGAGAAGGGCAGTGCGCACAGGAGCAAAGGTAAACAGCAGACAGACCTGAATCCTTATCTTTACAAGGTCGACCTCAGAACTTTGTTCAGTTTGTCTCGGTGACGGATAATGGAAGGAAGGGCAGGCAACTGGTCGACTTCATTTAAATAAACAAATAAAAAATAAGATAAACTCTCAGGAATAGATAAATAATAACAAAAAAATTGTAAAGTGGAGAAAGCGAGAGCGCGCGAATGCACTCAAGCAAACACAAACAGCACAGCAACGATGCGTATTTTTTTTTAAATTGACAAAATAAATCAAAAATAAAAATAAAAATAAGTGGAAAAGGCGAGAGTGCGCGAGCACACAGGAGCAAAGACAAGCAGCGCAGCTTGATGCGTAGTAAAAAAAATAATAAATAGACAACTGGTCGACCTCATTAGAAATAAAAACCCAAAAGATTAGATAGACAAACAAACAAACACATAAATGTGGAGAGAAGGGCAGTGCGCGCAGGAGCAAAGGTAAACAGCAGACAGACCTGAATCCTTATCTTTACAAGGTCGACCTCAGCACTTTGTTCAGTTTGTCTCGGTGACGGATAATGGAAGGAAGGGCAGGCAACTGGTCGACTTCATTTAAATAAACAAATAAAAAATAAGATAAACTCTCAGGAATAGATAAATAATAACAAAAAAATTGTAAAGTGGAGAAAGCGAGAGCGCGCGAATGCACTCAAGCAAACACAAACAGCACAGCACGATGCGTATTTTTTTTTAAAATTGACAAAATAAATCAAAAATAAATCAAAAATAAAAATAAGTGGAAAAGTCGAGAGTGCGCGAGCACACAGGAGCAAAGACAAGCAGCGCAGCTTGATGCGTAGTAAAAAAAATAATAAATAGACAACTGGTCGACCTCATTAGAAATAAAAACCCAAAAGATTAGATAGACAAACAAACAAACACATAAATGTGGAGAGAAGGGCAGTGCGGCAGGAGCAAAGGTAAACAGCAGACAGACCTGAATCCTTATCTTTACAAGGTCGACCTCAGCACTTTGTTCAGTTTGTCTCGGTGACGGATAATGGAAGGAAGGGCAGGCAACTGGTCGACTTCATTTAAATAAACAAATAAAAAATAAGATAAACTCTCAGGAATAGATAAATAATAACAAAAAAATTGTAAAGTGGAGAAAGCGAGAGCGCGCGAATGCACTCAAGCAAACACAAACAGCACAGCACGATGCGTATTTTTTTTAAATTGACAAAATAAATCAAAAATAAAAATAAGTGGAAAAGGCGAGAGTGCGCGAGCACACAGGAGCAAAGACAAGCAGCGCAGCTTGATGCGTAGTAAAAAAAATAATAAATAGACAACTGGTCGACCTCATTAGAAATAAAAACCCAAAATTAGATAGACAAACAAACAAACACATAAATGTGGAGAGAAGGGCAGTGCGTGCAGGAGCAAAGGTAAACAGCAGACAGACCTGAATCCTTATCTTTACAAGGTCGACCTCAGAACTTTGTTCAGTTTGTCTCGGTGACGGATAATGGAAGGAAGGGCAGGCAACTGGTCGACTTCATTTAAATAAACAAATAAAAAATAAGATAAACTCTCAGGAATAGATAAATAATAACAAAAAAATTGTAAAGTGGAGAAAGCGAGAGCGCGCGAATGCACTCAAGCAAACACAAACAGCACAGCACGATGCGTATTTTTTTTTTAAAATTGACAAAATAGATCAAAAATAAATCAAAAATAAAAATAAGTGGAAAAGTCGAGTGCGCGAGCACACAGGAGCAAAGACAGGCAGCGCAGCTTGATGCGTAATAAAAAAAATAATAAATAGACAACTGGTCGACCTCATTAGAAATAAAAACCCAAAAGATTAGATAGACAAACAAACAAACACATAAATGTGGAGAGAAGGGCAGTGCGGCAGGAGCAAAGGTAAACAGCAGACAGACCTGAATCCTTATCTTTACAAGGTCGACCTCAGCACTTTGTTCAGTTTGTCTCGGTGACGGATAATGGAAGGAAGGGCAGGCAACTGGTCGACTTCATTTAAATAAACAAATAAAAAATAAGATAAACTCTCAGGAATAGATAAATAATAACAAAAAAATTGTAAAGTGGAGAAAGCGAGAGCGCGTGAATGCACTCAAGCAAACACAAACAGCACAGCACGATGCGTATTTTTTTTAAATTGACAAAATAAATCAAAAATAAAAATAAGTGGAAAAGGCGAGAGTGCGCGAGCACACAGGAGCAAAGACAAGCAGCGCAGCTTGATGCGTAGTAAAAAACAATAATAAATAGACAACTGGTCGACCTCATTATAAATAAAAACCCAAAAATTTAGATAGACAAACAAACAAACACATAAATGTGGAGAGAAGGGCAGTGCGCCCAGGAGCAAAGGTAAACAGCAGACAGACCTGAATCCTTATCTTTACAAGGTCGACCTCAGAACTTTGTTCAGTTTGTCTCGGTGACGGATAATGGAAGGAAGGGCAGGCAACTGGTCGACTTCATTTAAACAAACAAATAAAAAATAAGATAAACTCTCAGGAATAGATAAATAATAACAAAAAAATTGTAAAGTGGAGAAAGCGAGAGCGCGCGAATGCACTCAAGCAAACACAAACAGCACAGCACGATGCATATTTTTTTTTAAAATTGACAAAATAAATAAAAAATAAATCAAAAATAAAAATAAGTGGAAAAGGCGAGAGTGCGCGAGCACACAGGAGCAAAGACAAGCAGCGCAGCTTGATGCGTAGTAAAAAAAATAATAAATAGACAACTGGTCGACCTCATTAGAAATAAAAACCCAAAAGAATAGATAGACAAACAAACAAACACATAAATGTGGAGAGAAGGGCAGTGCGGTCAGGAGCAAAGGTAAACAGCAGACAGACCTGATTCCTTATCTTTACAAGGTCGACCTCACAACTTTGTTCAGTTTGTCTCGGTGACGGTTAATGGAAGGAAGGGCAGGCAACTGGTCGACTTCATTTAAATAAACAAATAAAAAATAAGATAAACTCTCAGGAATAGATAAATAATAACAAAAAAATTGTAAAGTGGAGAAAGCGAGAGCGCGCGAATGCACTCAAGCAAACACAAACAGCACAGCACGATGCGTATTTTTTTTTAAATTGACAAAATAAATCAAAAATAAATCAAAAATAAAAATAAGTGGAAATGGCGAGAGTGCGCGAGCACACAGGAGCAAAGACAAGCAGCGCAGCTTGATGCGTAGTAAAAAAAATAATAAATAGACAACTGGTCGACCTCATTAGAAATAAAAACCCAAAAGATTAGATAGACAAACAAACAAACACATAAATGTGGAGAGAAGGGCAGTGCGCGCAGGAGCAAAGGTAAACAGCAGACAGACCTGAATCCTTATCTTTACAAGGTCGACCTCAGAACTTTGTTCAGTTTGTCTCGGTGACGGATAATGGAAGGAAGGGCAGGCAACTGGTCGACTTCATTTAAATAAACAAATAAAAAATAAGATAAACTCTCAGGAATAGATAAATAATAACAAAAAAATTGTAAAGTGGAGAAAGCGAGAGCGCGCGAATGCACTCAAGCAAACACAAACAGCACAGCACGATGCGTATTTTTTTTTAAATTGACAAAATAAATCAAAAATAAAAATAAAAATAAGTGGAAAAGGCGAGAGTGCGCGAGCACACAGGAGCAAAGACAAGCAGCGCAGCTTGATGCGTAGTAAAAAAAATAATAAATAGACAACTGGTCGACCTCATTAGAAATAAAAACCCAAAAGATTAGATAGACAAACAAACAAACACATAAATGTGGAGAGAAGGGCAGTGCGCGCAGGAGCAAAGGTAAACAGCAGACAGACCTGAATCCTTATCTTTACAAGGTCGACCTCAGAACTTTGTTCAGTTTGTCTCGGTGACGGATAATGGAAGGAAGGGCAGGCAACTGGTCGACTTCATTTAAATAAACAAATAAAAAATAAGATAAACTCTCAGGAATAGATAAATAATAACAAAAAAATTGTAAAGTGGAGAAAGCGAGAGCGCGCGAATGCACTCAAGCAAACACAAACAGCACAGCACGATGCGTATTTTTTTTTAAATTGACAAAATAAATCAAAAATAAATCAAAAATAAAAATAAGTGGAAAAGGCGAGAGTGCGCGAGCACACAGGAGCAAAGACAAGCAGCGCAGCTTGATGCGTAGTAAAAAAAATAATAAATAGACAACTGGTCGACCTCATTAGAAATAAAAACCCAAAAGATTAGATAGACAAACAAACAAACACATAAATGTGGAGAGAAGGGCAGTGCGCGCAGGAGCAAAGGTAAACAGCAGACAGACCTGAATCCTTATCTTTACAAGGTCGACCTCAGAACTTTGTTCAGTTTGTCTCGGTGACGGATAATGGAAGGAAGGGCAGGCAACTGGTCGACTTCATTTAAATAAACAAATAAAAAATAAGATAAACTCTCAGGAATAGATAAATAATAACAAAAAAATTGTAAAGTGGAGAAAGCGAGAGCGCGCGAATGCACTCAAGCAAACACAAACAGCACAGCACGATGCGTATTTTTTTTTAAATTGACAAAATAAATCAAAAATAAATCAAAAATAAAAATAAGTGGAAAAGGCGAGAGTGCGCGAGCACACAGGAGCAAAGACAAGCAGCGCAGCTTGATGCGTAGTAAAAAAAATAATAAATAGACAACTGGTCGACCTCATTAGAAATAAAAACCCAAAAGATTAGATAGACAAACAAACAAACACATAAATGTGGAGAGAAGGGCAGTGCGCGCAGGAGCAAAGGTAAACAGCAGACAGACCTGAATCCTTATCTTTACAAGGTCGACCTCAGAACTTTGTTCAGTTTGTCTCGGTGACGGATAATGGAAGGAAGGGCAGGCAACTGGTCGACTTCATTTAAATAAACAAATAAAAAATAAGATAAACTCTCAGGAATAGATAAATAATAACAAAAAAATTGTAAAGTGGAGAAAGCGAGAGCGCGCGAATGCACTCAAGCAAACACAAACAGCACAGCACGATGCGTATTTTTTTTTAAATTGACAAAATAAATCAAAAATAAATCAAAAATAAAAATAAGTGGAAAAGGCGAGAGTGCGCGAGCACACAGGAGCAAAGACAAGCAGCGCAGCTTGATGCGTAGTAAAAAAAATAATAAATAGACAACTGGTCGACCTCATTAGAAATAAAAACCCAAAAGATTAGATAGACAAACAAACAAACACATAAATGTGGAGAGAAGGGCAGTGCGCGCAGGAGCAAAGGTAAACAGCAGACAGACCTGAATCCTTATCTTTACAAGGTCGACCTCAGAACTTTGTTCAGTTTGTCTCGGTGACGGATAATGGAAGGAAGGGCAGGCAACTGGTCGACTTCATTTAAATAAACAAATAAAAAATAAGATAAACTCTCAGGAATAGATAAATAATAACAAAAAAATTGTAAAGTGGAGAAAGCGAGAGCGCGCGAATGCACTCAAGCAAACACAAACAGCACAGCACGATGCGTATTTTTTTTTAAAATTGACAAAATAAATCAAAAATAAATCAAAAATAAAAATAAGTGGAAAAGGCGAGAGTGCGCGAGCACACAGGAGCAAAGACAAGCAGCGCAGCTTGATGCGTAGTAAAAAAAATAATAAATAGACAACTGGTCGACCTCATTAGAAATAAAAACCCAAAAGATTAGATAGACAAACAAACAAACACATAAATGTGGAGAGAAGGGCAGTGCGCGCAGGAGCAAAGGTAAACAGCAGACAGACCTGAATCCTTATCTTTACAAGGTCGACCTCAGAACTTTGTTCAGTTTGTCTCGGTGACGGATAATGGAAGGAAGGGCAGGCAACTGGTCGACTTCATTTAAATAAACAAATAAAAAATAAGATAAACTCTCAGGAATAGATAAATAATAACAAAAAAATTGTAAAGTGGAGAAAGCGAGAGCGCGCGAATGCACTCAAGCAAACACAAACAGCACAGCACGATGCGTATTTTTTTTTAAATTGACAAAATAAATCAAAAATAAATCAAAAATAAAAATAAGTGGAAAAGGCGAGAGTGCGCGAGCACACAGGAGCAAAGACAAGCAGCGCAGCTTGATGCGTAGTAAAAAAAATAATAAATAGACAACTGGTCGACCTCATTAGAAATAAAAACCCAAAATTAGATAGACAAACAAACAAACACATAAATGTGGAGAGAAGGGCAGTGCGCGCAGGAGCAAAGGTAAACAGCAGACAGACCTGAATCCTTATCTTTACAAGGTCGACCTCAGAACTTTGTTCAGTTTGTCTCGGTGACGGATAATGGAAGGAAGGGCAGGCAACTGGTCGACTTCATTTAAATAAACAAATAAAAAATAAGATAAACTCTCAGGAATAGATAAATAATAACAAAAAAATTGTAAAGTGGAGAAAGCGAGAGCGCGCGAATGCACTCAAGCAAACACAAACAGCACAGCACGATGCGTATTTTTTTTTAAATTGACAAAATAAATCAAAAATAAATCAAAAATAAAAATAAGTGGAAAAGTCGAGAGTGCGCGAGCACACAGGAGCAAAGACAAGCAGCGCAGCTTGATGCGTAGTAAAAAAAATAATAAATAGACAACTGGTCGACCTCATTAGAAATAAAAACCCAAAAGATTAGATAGACAAACAAACAAACACATAAATGTGGAGAGAAGGGCAGTGCGCGCAGGAGCAAAGGTAAACAGCAGACAGACCTGAATCCTTATCTTTACAAGGTCGACCTCAGAACTTTGTTCAGTTTGTCTCGGTGACGGATAATGGAAGGAAGGGCAGGCAACTGGTCGACTTCATTTAAATAAACAAATAAAAAATAAGATAAACTCTCAGGAATAGATAAATAATAACAAAAAAATTGTAAAGTGGAGAAAGCGAGAGCGCGCGAATGCACTCAAGCAAACACAAACAGCACAGCACGATGCGTATTTTTTTTAAATTGACAAAATAAATCAAAAATAAATCAAAAATAAAAATAAGTGGAAAAGGCGAGAGTGCGCGAGCACACAGGAGCAAAGACAAGCAGCGCAGCTTGATGCGTAGTAAAAAAAATAATAAATAGACAACTGGTCGACCTCATTAGAAATAAAAACCCAAAAGATTAGATAGACAAACAAACAAACACATAAATGTGGAGAGAAGGGCAGTGCGCGCAGGAGCAAAGGTAAACAGCAGACAGACCTGAATCCTTATCTTTACAAGGTCGACCTCAGAACTTTGTTCAGTTTGTCTCGGTGACGGATAATGGAAGGAAGGGCAGGCAACTGGTCGACTTCATTTAAATAAACAAATAAAAAATAAGATAAACTCTCAGGAATAGATAAATAATAACAAAAAAATTGTAAAGTGGAGAAAGCGAGAGCGCGCGAATGCACTCAAGCAAACACAAACAGCACAGCACGATGCGTATTTTTTTTTAAAATTGACAAAATAAATCAAAAATAAATCAAAAATAAAAATAAGTGGAAAAGGCGAGAGTGCGCGAGCACACAGGAGCAAAGACAAGCAGCGCAGCTTGATGCGTAGTAAAAAAAATAATAAATAGACAACTGGTCGACCTCATTAGAAATAAAAACCCAAAAGAATTAGATAGACAAACAAACAAACACATAAATGTGGAGAGAAGGGCAGTGCGCGCAGGAGCAAAGGTAAACAGCAGACAGACCTGAATCCTTATCTTTACAAGGTCGACCTCAGAACTTTGTTCAGTTTGTCTCGGTGACGGATAATGGAAGGAAGGGCAGGCAACTGGTCGACTTCATTTAAATAAACAAATAAAAAATAAGATAAACTCTCAGGAATAGATAAATAATAACAAAAAAATTGTAAAGTGGAGAAAGCGAGAGCGCGCGAATGCACTCAAGCAAACACAAACAGCACAGCACGATGCGTATTTTTTTTTAAATTGACAAAATAAATCAAAAATAAATCAAAAATAAAAATAAGTGGAAAAGGCGAGAGTGCGCGAGCACACAGGAGCAAAGACAAGCAGCGCAGCTTGATGCGTAGTAAAAAAAATAATAAATAGACAACTGGTCGACCTCATTAGAAATAAAAACCCAAAAGATTAGATAGACAAACAAACAAACACATAAATGTGGAGAGAAGGGCAGTGCGCGCAGGAGCAAAGGTAAACAGCAGACAGACCTGAATCCTTATCTTTACAAGGTCGACCTCAGAACTTTGTTCAGTTTGTCTCGGTGACGGATAATGGAAGGAAGGGCAGGCAACTGGTCGACTTCATTTAAATAAACAAATAAAAAATAAGATAAACTCTCAGGAATAGATAAATAATAACAAAAAAATTGTAAAGTGGAGAAAGCGAGAGCGCGCGAATGCACTCAAGCAAACACAAACAGCACAGCACGATGCGTATTTTTTTTAAAATTGACAAAATAAATCAAAAATAAATCAAAAATAAAAATAAGTGGAAAAGGCGAGAGTGCGCGAGCACACAGGAGCAAAGACAAGCAGCGCAGCTTGATGCGTAGTAAAAAAAATAATAAATAGACAACTGGTCGACCTCATTAGAAATAAAAACCCAAAAGATTAGATAGACAAACAAACAAACACATAAATGTGGAGAGAAGGGCAGTGCGCGCAGGAGCAAAGGTAAACAGCAGACAGACCTGAATCCTTATCTTTACAAGGTCGACCTCAGAACTTTGTTCAGTTTGTCTCGGTGACGGATAATGGAAGGAAGGGCAGGCAACTGGTCGACTTCATTTAAATAAACAAATAAAAAATAAGATAAACTCTCAGGAATAGATAAATAATAACAAAAAAATTGTAAAGTGGAGAAAGCGAGAGCGCGCGAATGCACTCAAGCAAACACAAACAGCACAGCACGATGCGTATTTTTTTTTAAATTGACAAAATAAATCAAAAATAAATCAAAAATAAAAATAAGTGGAAAAGGCGAGAGTGCGCGAGCACACAGGAGCAAAGACAAGCAGCGCAGCTTGATGCGTAGTAAAAAAAATAATAAATAGACAACTGGTCGACCTCATTAGAAATAAAAACCCAAAATTAGATAGACAAACAAACAAACACATAAATGTGGAGAGAAGGGCAGTGCGCGCAGGAGCAAAGGTAAACAGCAGACAGACCTGAATCCTTATCTTTACAAGGTCGACCTCAGAACTTTGTTCAGTTTGTCTCGGTGACGGATAATGGAAGGAAGGGCAGGCAACTGGTCGACTTCATTTAAATAAACAAATAAAAAATAAGATAAACTCTCAGGAATAGATAAATAATAACAAAAAAATTGTAAAGTGGAGAAAGCGAGAGCGCGCGAATGCACTCAAGCAAACACAAACAGCACAGCACGATGCGTATTTTTTTTTAAATTGACAAAATAAATCAAAAATAAATCAAAAATAAAAATAAGTGGAAAAGGCGAGAGTGCGCGAGCACACAGGAGCAAAGACAAGCAGCGCAGCTTGATGCGTAGTAAAAAAAATAATAAATAGACAACTGGTCGACCTCATTAGAAATAAAAACCCAAAATTAGATAGACAAACAAACAAACACATAAATGTGGAGAGAAGGGCAGTGCGCGCAGGAGCAAAGGTAAACAGCAGACAGACCTGAATCCTTATCTTTACAAGGTCGACCTCAGAACTTTGTTCAGTTTGTCTCGGTGACGGATAATGGAAGGAAGGGCAGGCAACTGGTCGACTTCATTTAAATAAACAAATAAAAAATAAGATAAACTCTCAGGAATAGATAAATAATAACAAAAAAATTGTAAAGTGGAGAAAGCGAGAGCGCGCGAATGCACTCAAGCAAACACAAACAGCACAGCACGATGCGTATTTTTTTTTAAATTGACAAAATAAATCAAAAATAAATCAAAAATAAAAATAAGTGGAAAAGGCGAGAGTGCGCGAGCACACAGGAGCAAAGACAAGCAGCGCAGCTTGATGCGTAGTAAAAAAAATAATAAATAGACAACTGGTCGACCTCATTAGAAATAAAAACCCAAAAGATTAGATAGACAAACAAACAAACACATAAATGTGGAGAGAAGGGCAGTGCGCGCAGGAGCAAAGGTAAACAGCAGACAGACCTGAATCCTTATCTTTACAAGGTCGACCTCAGAACTTTGTTCAGTTTGTCTCGGTGACGGATAATGGAAGGAAGGGCAGGCAACTGGTCGACTTCATTTAAATAAACAAATAAAAAATAAGATAAACTCTCAGGAATAGATAAATAATAACAAAAAAATTGTAAAGTGGAGAAAGCGAGAGCGCGCGAATGCACTCAAGCAAACACAAACAGCACAGCACGATGCGTATTTTTTTTTAAAATTGACAAAATAAATCAAAAATAAATCAAAAATAAAAATAAGTGGAAAAGGCGAGAGTGCGCGAGCACACAGGAGCAAAGACAAGCAGCGCAGCTTGATGCGTAGTAAAAAAAATAATAAATAGACAACTGGTCGACCTCATTAGAAATAAAAACCCAAAAGATTAGATAGACAAACAAACAAACACATAAATGTGGAGAGAAGGGCAGTGCGCGCAGGAGCAAAGGTAAACAGCAGACAGACCTGAATCCTTATCTTTACAAGGTCGACCTCAGAACTTTGTTCAGTTTGTCTCGGTGACGGATAATGGAAGGAAGGGCAGGCAACTGGTCGACTTCATTTAAATAAACAAATAAAAAATAAGATAAACTCTCAGGAATAGATAAATAATAACAAAAAAATTGTAAAGTGGAGAAAGCGAGAGCGCGCGAATGCACTCAAGCAAACACAAACAGCACAGCACGATGCGTATTTTTTTTTAAATTGACAAAATAAATCAAAAATAAATCAAAAATAAAAATAAGTGGAAAAGGCGAGAGTGCGCGAGCACACAGGAGCAAAGACAAGCAGCGCAGCTTGATGCGTAGTAAAAAAAATAATAAATAGACAACTGGTCGACCTCATTAGAAATAAAAACCCAAAAGATTAGATAGACAAACAAACAAACACATAAATGTGGAGAGAAGGGCAGTGCGCGCAGGAGCAAAGGTAAACAGCAGACAGACCTGAATCCTTATCTTTACAAGGTCGACCTCAGAACTTTGTTCAGTTTGTCTCGGTGACGGATAATGGAAGGAAGGGCAGGCAACTGGTCGACTTCATTTAAATAAACAAATAAAAAATAAGATAAACTCTCAGGAATAGATAAATAATAACAAAAAAATTGTAAAGTGGAGAAAGCGAGAGCGCGCGAATGCACTCAAGCAAACACAAACAGCACAGCACGATGCGTATTTTTTTTTAAATTGACAAAATAAATCAAAAATAAATCAAAAATAAAAATAAGTGGAAAAGGCGAGAGTGCGCGAGCACACAGGAGCAAAGACAAGCAGCGCAGCTTGATGCGTAGTAAAAAAAATAATAAATAGACAACTGGTCGACCTCATTAGAAATAAAAACCCAAAAGATTAGATAGACAAACAAACAAACACATAAATGTGGAGAGAAGGGCAGTGCGCGCAGGAGCAAAGGTAAACAGCAGACAGACCTGAATCCTTATCTTTACAAGGTCGACCTCAGAACTTTGTTCAGTTTGTCTCGGTGACGGATAATGGAAGGAAGGGCAGGCAACTGGTCGACTTCATTTAAATAAACAAATAAAAAATAAGATAAACTCTCAGGAATAGATAAATAATAACAAAAAAATTGTAAAGTGGAGAAAGCGAGAGCGCGCGAATGCACTCAAGCAAACACAAACAGCACAGCACGATGCGTATTTTTTTTTAAATTGACAAAATAAATCAAAAATAAATCAAAAATAAAAATAAGTGGAAAAGGCGAGAGTGCGCGAGCACACAGGAGCAAAGACAAGCAGCGCAGCTTGATGCGTAGTAAAAAAAATAATAAATAGACAACTGGTCGACCTCATTAGAAATAAAAACCCAAAAGATTAGATAGACAAACAAACAAACACATAAATGTGGAGAGAAGGGCAGTGCGCGCAGGAGCAAAGGTAAACAGCAGACAGACCTGAATCCTTATCTTTACAAGGTCGACCTCAGAACTTTGTTCAGTTTGTCTCGGTGACGGATAATGGAAGGAAGGGCAGGCAACTGGTCGACTTCATTTAAATAAACAAATAAAAAATAAGATAAACTCTCAGGAATAGATAAATAATAACAAAAAAATTGTAAAGTGGAGAAAGCGAGAGCGCGCGAATGCACTCAAGCAAACACAAACAGCACAGCACGATGCGTATTTTTTTTTAAATTGACAAAATAAATCAAAAATAAATCAAAAATAAAAATAAGTGGAAAAGGCGAGAGTGCGCGAGCACACAGGAGCAAAGACAAGCAGCGCAGCTTGATGCGTAGTAAAAAAAATAATAAATAGACAACTGGTCGACCTCATTAGAAATAAAAACCCAAAATTAGATAGACAAACAAACAAACACATAAATGTGGAGAGAAGGGCAGTGCGCGCAGGAGCAAAGGTAAACAGCAGACAGACCTGAATCCTTATCTTTACAAGGTCGACCTCAGAACTTTGTTCAGTTTGTCTCGGTGACGGATAATGGAAGGAAGGGCAGGCAACTGGTCGACTTCATTTAAATAAACAAATAAAAAATAAGATAAACTCTCAGGAATAGATAAATAATAACAAAAAAATTGTAAAGTGGAGAAAGCGAGAGCGCGCGAATGCACTCAAGCAAACACAAACAGCACAGCACGATGCGTATTTTTTTTTAAAATTGACAAAATAAATCAAAAATAAATCAAAAATAAAAATAAGTGGAAAAGGCGAGAGTGCGCGAGCACACAGGAGCAAAGACAAGCAGCGCAGCTTGATGCGTAGTAAAAAAAATAATAAATAGACAACTGGTCGACCTCATTAGAAATAAAAACCCAAAAGATTAGATAGACAAACAAACAAACACATAAATGTGGAGAGAAGGGCAGTGCGCGCAGGAGCAAAGGTAAACAGCAGACAGACCTGAATCCTTATCTTTACAAGGTCGACCTCAGAACTTTGTTCAGTTTGTCTCGGTGACGGATAATGGAAGGAAGGGCAGGCAACTGGTCGACTTCATTTAAATAAACAAATAAAAAATAAGATAAACTCTCAGGAATAGATAAATAATAACAAAAAAATTGTAAAGTGGAGAAAGCGAGAGCGCGCGAATGCACTCAAGCAAACACAAACAGCACAGCACGATGCGTATTTTTTTTTAAAATTGACAAAATAAATCAAAAATAAATCAAAAATAAAAATAAGTGGAAAAGGCGAGAGTGCGCGAGCACACAGGAGCAAAGACAAGCAGCGCAGCTTGATGCGTAGTAAAAAAAATAATAAATAGACAACTGGTCGACCTCATTAGAAATAAAAACCCAAAAGATTAGATAGACAAACAAACAAACACATAAATGTGGAGAGAAGGGCAGTGCGCGCAGGAGCAAAGGTAAACAGCAGACAGACCTGAATCCTTATCTTTACAAGGTCGACCTCAGAACTTTGTTCAGTTTGTCTCGGTGACGGATAATGGAAGGAAGGGCAGGCAACTGGTCGACTTCATTTAAATAAACAAATAAAAAATAAGATAAACTCTCAGGAATAGATAAATAATAACAAAAAAATTGTAAAGTGGAGAAAGCGAGAGCGCGCGAATGCACTCAAGCAAACACAAACAGCACAGCACGATGCGTATTTTTTTTTAAATTGACAAAATAAATCAAAAATAAATCAAAAATAAAAATAAGTGGAAAAGGCGAGAGTGCGCGAGCACACAGGAGCAAAGACAAGCAGCGCAGCTTGATGCGTAGTAAAAAAAATAATAAATAGACAACTGGTCGACCTCATTAGAAATAAAAACCCAAAATTAGATAGACAAACAAACAAACACATAAATGTGGAGAGAAGGGCAGTGCGCGCAGGAGCAAAGGTAAACAGCAGACAGACCTGAATCCTTATCTTTACAAGGTCGACCTCAGAACTTTGTTCAGTTTGTCTCGGTGACGGATAATGGAAGGAAGGGCAGGCAACTGGTCGACTTCATTTAAATAAACAAATAAAAAATAAGATAAACTCTCAGGAATAGATAAATAATAACAAAAAAATTGTAAAGTGGAGAAAGCGAGAGCGCGCGAATGCACTCAAGCAAACACAAACAGCACAGCACGATGCGTATTTTTTTTTAAATTGACAAAATAAATCAAAAATAAATCAAAAATAAAAATAAGTGGAAAAGGCGAGAGTGCGCGAGCACACAGGAGCAAAGACAAGCAGCGCAGCTTGATGCGTAGTAAAAAAAATAATAAATAGACAACTGGTCGACCTCATTAGAAATAAAAACCCAAAATTAGATAGACAAACAAACAAACACATAAATGTGGAGAGAAGGGCAGTGCGCGCAGGAGCAAAGGTAAACAGCAGACAGACCTGAATCCTTATCTTTACAAGGTCGACCTCAGAACTTTGTTCAGTTTGTCTCGGTGACGGATAATGGAAGGAAGGGCAGGCAACTGGTCGACTTCATTTAAATAAACAAATAAAAAATAAGATAAACTCTCAGGAATAGATAAATAATAACAAAAAAATTGTAAAGTGGAGAAAGCGAGAGCGCGCGAATGCACTCAAGCAAACACAAACAGCACAGCACGATGCGTATTTTTTTTTAAATTGACAAAATAAATCAAAAATAAATCAAAAATAAAAATAAGTGGAAAAGGCGAGAGTGCGCGAGCACACAGGAGCAAAGACAAGCAGCGCAGCTTGATGCGTAGTAAAAAAAATAATAAATAGACAACTGGTCGACCTCATTAGAAATAAAAACCCAAAAGATTAGATAGACAAACAAACAAACACATAAATGTGGAGAGAAGGGCAGTGCGCGCAGGAGCAAAGGTAAACAGCAGACAGACCTGAATCCTTATCTTTACAAGGTCGACCTCAGAACTTTGTTCAGTTTGTCTCGGTGACGGATAATGGAAGGAAGGGCAGGCAACTGGTCGACTTCATTTAAATAAACAAATAAAAAATAAGATAAACTCTCAGGAATAGATAAATAATAACAAAAAAATTGTAAAGTGGAGAAAGCGAGAGCGCGCGAATGCACTCAAGCAAACACAAACAGCACAGCACGATGCGTATTTTTTTTTAAATTGACAAAATAAATCAAAAATAAATCAAAAATAAAAATAAGTGGAAAAGGCGAGAGTGCGCGAGCACACAGGAGCAAAGACAAGCAGCGCAGCTTGATGCGTAGTAAAAAAAATAATAAATAGACAACTGGTCGACCTCATTAGAAATAAAAACCCAAAAGATTAGATAGACAAACAAACAAACACATAAATGTGGAGAGAAGGGCAGTGCGCGCAGGAGCAAAGGTAAACAGCAGACAGACCTGAATCCTTATCTTTACAAGGTCGACCTCAGAACTTTGTTCAGTTTGTCTCGGTGACGGATAATGGAAGGAAGGGCAGGCAACTGGTCGACTTCATTTAAATAAACAAATAAAAAATAAGATAAACTCTCAGGAATAGATAAATAATAACAAAAAAATTGTAAAGTGGAGAAAGCGAGAGCGCGCGAATGCACTCAAGCAAACACAAACAGCACAGCACGATGCGTATTTTTTTTAAATTGACAAAATAAATCAAAAATAAATCAAAAATAAAAATAAGTGGAAAAGGCGAGAGTGCGCGAGCACACAGGAGCAAAGACAAGCAGCGCAGCTTGATGCGTAGTAAAAAAAATAATAAATAGACAACTGGTCGACCTCATTAGAAATAAAAACCCAAAAGATTAGATAGACAAACAAACAAACACATAAATGTGGAGAGAAGGGCAGTGCGCGCAGGAGCAAAGGTAAACAGCAGACAGACCTGAATCCTTATCTTTACAAGGTCGACCTCAGAACTTTGTTCAGTTTGTCTCGGTGACGGATAATGGAAGGAAGGGCAGGCAACTGGTCGACTTCATTTAAATAAACAAATAAAAAATAAGATAAACTCTCAGGAATAGATAAATAATAACAAAAAAATTGTAAAGTGGAGAAAGCGAGAGCGCGCGAATGCACTCAAGCAAACACAAACAGCACAGCACGATGCGTATTTTTTTTAAATTGACAAAATAAATCAAAAATAAATCAAAAATAAAAATAAGTGGAAAAGGCGAGAGTGCGCGAGCACACAGGAGCAAAGACAAGCAGCGCAGCTTGATGCGTAGTAAAAAAAATAATAAATAGACAACTGGTCGACCTCATTAGAAATAAAAACCCAAAAGATTAGATAGACAAACAAACAAACACATAAATGTGGAGAGAAGGGCAGTGCGCGCAGGAGCAAAGGTAAACAGCAGACAGACCTGAATCCTTATCTTTACAAGGTCGACCTCAGAACTTTGTTCAGTTTGTCTCGGTGACGGATAATGGAAGGAAGGGCAGGCAACTGGTCGACTTCATTTAAATAAACAAATAAAAAATAAGATAAACTCTCAGGAATAGATAAATAATAACAAAAAAATTGTAAAGTGGAGAAAGCGAGAGCGCGCGAATGCACTCAAGCAAACACAAACAGCACAGCACGATGCGTATTTTTTTTTAAATTTGACAAAATAAATCAAAAATAAATCAAAAATAAAAATAAGTGGAAAAGGCGAGAGTGCGCGAGCACACAGGAGCAAAGACAAGCAGCGCAGCTTGATGCGTAGTAAAAAAAATAATAAATAGACAACTGGTCGACCTCATTAGAAATAAAAACCCAAAATTAGATAGACAAACAAACAAACACATAAATGTGGAGAGAAGGGCAGTGCGCGCAGGAGCAAAGGTAAACAGCAGACAGACCTGAATCCTTATCTTTACAAGGTCGACCTCAGAACTTTGTTCAGTTTGTCTCGGTGACGGATAATGGAAGGAAGGGCAGGCAACTGGTCGACTTCATTTAAATAAACAAATAAAAAATAAGATAAACTCTCAGGAATAGATAAATAATAACAAAAAAATTGTAAAGTGGAGAAAGCGAGAGCGCGCGAATGCACTCAAGCAAACACAAACAGCACAGCACGATGCGTATTTTTTTTTAAATTGACAAAATAAATCAAAAATAAATCAAAAATAAAAATAAGTGGAAAAGGCGAGAGTGCGCGAGCACACAGGAGCAAAGACAAGCAGCGCAGCTTGATGCGTAGTAAAAAAAATAATAAATAGACAACTGGTCGACCTCATTAGAAATAAAAACCCAAAATTAGATAGACAAACAAACAAACACATAAATGTGGAGAGAAGGGCAGTGCGCGCAGGAGCAAAGGTAAACAGCAGACAGACCTGAATCCTTATCTTTACAAGGTCGACCTCAGAACTTTGTTCAGTTTGTCTCGGTGACGGATAATGGAAGGAAGGGCAGGCAACTGGTCGACTTCATTTAAATAAACAAATAAAAAATAAGATAAACTCTCAGGAATAGATAAATAATAACAAAAAAATTGTAAAGTGGAGAAAGCGAGAGCGCGCGAATGCACTCAAGCAAACACAAACAGCACAGCACGATGCGTATTTTTTTTAAAATTGACAAAATAAATCAAAAATAAATCAAAAATAAAAATAAGTGGAAAAGGCGAGAGTGCGCGAGCACACAGGAGCAAAGACAAGCAGCGCAGCTTGATGCGTAGTAAAAAAAATAATAAATAGACAACTGGTCGACCTCATTAGAAATAAAAACCCAAAAGATTAGATAGACAAACAAACAAACACCTAAATGTGGAGAGAAGGGCAGTGCGCGCAGGAGCAAAGGTAAACAGCAGACAGACCTGAATCCTTATCTTTACAAGGTCGACCTCAGAACTTTGTTCAGTTTGTCTCGGTGACGGATAATGGAAGGAAGGGCAGGCAACTGGTCGACTTCATTTAAATAAACAAATAAAAAATAAGATAAACTCTCAGGAATAGATAAATAATAACAAAAAAATTGTAAAGTGGAGAAAGCGAGAGCGCGCGAATGCACTCAAGCAAACACAAACAGCACAGCACGATGCGTATTTTTTTTAAAATTGACAAAATAAATCAAAAATAAATCAAAAATAAAAATAAGTGGAAAAGGCGAGAGTGCGCGAGCACACAGGAGCAAAGACAAGCAGCGCAGCTTGATGCGTAGTAAAAAAAATAATAAATAGACAACTGGTCGACCTCATTAGAAATAAAAACCCAAAAGATTAGATAGACAAACAAACAAACACATAAATGTGGAGAGAAGGGCAGTGCGCGCAGGAGCAAAGGTAAACAGCAGACAGACCTGAATCCTTATCTTTACAAGGTCGACCTCAGAACTTTGTTCAGTTTGTCTCGGTGACGGATAATGGAAGGAAGGGCAGGCAACTGGTCGACTTCATTTAAATAAACAAATAAAAAATAAGATAAACTCTCAGGAATAGATAAATAATAACAAAAAAATTGTAAAGTGGAGAAAGCGAGAGCGCGCGAATGCACTCAAGCAAACACAAACAGCACAGCACGATGCGTATTTTTTTTTAAATTGACAAAATAAATCAAAAATAAATCAAAAATAAAAATAAGTGGAAAAGGCGAGAGTGCGCGAGCACACAGGAGCAAAGACAAGCAGCGCAGCTTGATGCGTAGTAAAAAAAATAATAAATAGACAACTGGTCGACCTCATTAGAAATAAAAACCCAAAAGATTAGATAGACAAACAAACAAACACATAAATGTGGAGAGAAGGGCAGTGCGCGCAGGAGCAAAGGTAAACAGCAGACAGACCTGAATCCTTATCTTTACAAGGTCGACCTCAGAACTTTGTTCAGTTTGTCTCGGTGACGGATAATGGAAGGAAGGGCAGGCAACTGGTCGACTTCATTTAAATAAACAAATAAAAAATAAGATAAACTCTCAGGAATAGATAAATAATAACAAAAAAATTGTAAAGTGGAGAAAGCGAGAGCGCGCGAATGCACTCAAGCAAACACAAACAGCACAGCACGATGCGTATTTTTTTTTAAATTGACAAAATAAATCAAAAATAAATCAAAAATAAAAATAAGTGGAAAAGGCGAGAGTGCGCGAAGCACACAGGAGCAAAGACAAGCAGCGCAGCTTGATGCGTAGTAAAAAAAATAATAAATAGACAACTGGTCGACCTCATTAGAAATAAAAACCCAAAAGATTAGATAGACAAACAAACAAACACATAAATGTGGAGAGAAGGGCAGTGCGCGCAGGAGCAAAGGTAAACAGCAGACAGACCTGAATCCTTATCTTTACAAGGTCGACCTCAGAACTTTGTTCAGTTTGTCTCGGTGACGGATAATGGAAGGAAGGGCAGGCAACTGGTCGACTTCATTTAAATAAACAAATAAAAAATAAGATAAACTCTCAGGAATAGATAAATAATAACAAAAAAATTGTAAAGTGGAGAAAGCGAGAGCGCGCGAATGCACTCAAGCAAACACAAACAGCACAGCACGATGCGTATTTTTTTTAAATTGACAAAATAAATCAAAAATAAATCAAAAATAAAAATAAGTGGAAAAGGCGAGAGTGCGCGAGCACACAGGAGCAAAGACAAGCAGCGCAGCTTGATGCGTAGTAAAAAAAATAATAAATAGACAACTGGTCGACCTCATTAGAAATAAAAACCCAAAAGATTAGATAGACAAACAAACAAACACATAAATGTGGAGAGAAGGGCAGTGCGCGCAGGAGCAAAGGTAAACAGCAGACAGACCTGAATCCTTATCTTTACAAGGTCGACCTCAGAACTTTGTTCAGTTTGTCTCGGTGACGGATAATGGAAGGAAGGGCAGGCAACTGGTCGACTTCATTTAAATAAACAAATAAAAAATAAGATAAACTCTCAGGAATAGATAAATAATAACAAAAAAATTGTAAAGTAGAGAAAGCGAGAGCGCGCGAATGCACTCAAGCAAACACAAACAGCACAGCACGATGCGTATTTTTTTTTTAAATTGACAAAATAAATCAAAAATAAATCAAAAATAAAAATAAGTGGAAAAGGCGAGAGTGCGCGAGCACACAGGAGCAAAGACAAGCAGCGCAGCTTGATGCGTAGTAAAAAAATAATAAATAGACAACTGGTCGACCTCATTAGAAATAAAAACCCAAAAGATTAGATAGACAAACAAACAAACACATAAATGTGGAGAGAAGGGCAGTGCGCGCAGGAGCAAAGGTAAACAGCAGACAGACCTGAATCCTTATCTTTACAAGGTCGACCTCAGAACTTTGTTCAGTTTGTCTCGGTGACGGATAATGGAAGGAAGGGCAGGCAACTGGTCGACTTCATTTAAATAAACAAATAAAAAATAAGATAAACTCTCAGGAATAGATAAATAATAACAAAAAATTGTAAAGTGGAGAAAGCGAGAGCGCGCGAATGCACTCAAGCAAACACAAACAGCACAGCACGATGCGTATTTTTTTTTAAATTGACAAAATAAATCAAAAATAAATCAAAAATAAAAATAAGTGGAAAAGGCGAGAGTGCGCGAGCACACAGGAGCAAAGACAAGCAGCGCAGCTTGATGCGTAGTAAAAAAAATAATAAATAGACAACTGGTCGACCTCATTAGAAATAAAAACCCAAAAGATTAGATAGACAAACAAAACACATAAATGTGGAGAGAAGGGCAGTGCGCGCAGGAGCAAAGGTAAACAGCAGACAGACCTGAATCCTTATCTTTACAAGGTCGACCTCAGAACTTTGTTCAGTTTGTCTCGGTGACGGATAATGGAAGGAAGGGCAGGCAACTGGTCGACTTCATTTAAATAAACAAATAAAAAATAAGATAAACTCTCAGGAATAGATAAATAATAACAAAAAAATTGTAAAGTGGAGAAAGCGAGAGCGCGCGAATGCACTCAAGCAAACACAAACAGCACAGCACGATGCGTATTTTTTTTAAATTGACAAAATAAATCAAAAATAAATCAAAAATAAAAATAAGTGGAAAAGGCGAGAGTGCGCGAGCACACAGGAGCAAAGACAAGCAGCGCAGCTTGATGCGTAGTAAAAAAAATAATAAATAGACAACTGGTCGACCTCATTAGAAATAAAAACCCAAAAGATTAGATAGACAAACAAACAAACACATAAATGTGGAGAGAAGGGCAGTGCGCGCAGGAGCAAAGGTAAACAGCAGACAGACCTGAATCCTTATCTTTACAAGGTCGACCTCAGAACTTTGTTCAGTTTGTCTCGGTGACGGATAATGGAAGGAAGGGCAGGCAACTGGTCGACTTCATTTAAATAAACAAATAAAAAATAAGATAAACTCTCAGGAATAGATAAATAATAACAAAAAAATTGTAAAGTGGAGAAAGCGAGAGCGCGCGAATGCACTCAAGCAAACACAAACAGCACAGCACGATGCGTATTTTTTTTTAAATTGACAAAATAAATCAAAAATAAATCAAAAATAAAAATAAGTGGAAAAGGCGAGAGTGCGCGAGCACACAGGAGCAAAGACAAGCAGCGCAGCTTGATGCGTAGTAAAAAAAATAATAAATAGACAACTGGTCGACCTCATTAGAAATAAAAACCCAAAAGATTAGATAGACAAACAAACAAACACATAAATGTGGAGAGAAGGGCAGTGCGGGCAGCAGCAAAGGTAAACAGCAGACACACATGAATCCTTATCTTTACAAGGTCGACCTCAGAACTTTGTTCAGTTTGTCTCGGTGACGGATAATGGAAGGAAGGGCAGGCAGCTGGTCGACTTCATTTAAATAAACAAATAAAAAATAAGATAAACTCTCAGGAATAGATAAATAATAACAAAAAAATTGTAAAGTGTATAAAGCGAGAGCGCGAGAATGCACTCAACAAAACACAAACAGCACAGCACGATGCGTATTTTTTTTAAATTGATAAAATAAATCAAAAATAAAAATAAGTGGAAAAGGCGAGAGTGCGCGAGCACACAGGAGCAAAGACAAGCAGCGCAGCTTGATGCGTAGTAAAAAAAATAATAAATAGACAACTGGTCGACCTCATTAGAAATAAAATCCCAAAAGATTAGATAGACAAACAAACAAACACATAAATGTGGAGAGAAGGGC
>NW_025958822.1:0-28008 GCF_023159225.1 Perognathus longimembris pacificus | reverse complement strand
TTTTTTGATTTATTTTGTCAATTTAAAAAAAAAATACGCATCGTGCTGTGCTGTTTGTGTTTGCTTGAGTGCATTCGTGCGCTCTCGCTTTCTCCAATTTACAATTTTTTTGTTATTATTTATCCATTCCTGAGTTTATCTTATTTTTTATTTGTTTATTTAAATGAAGTCGACCAGTTGCCTGCCCTTCCTTCCATTATCCGTCACCGAGACAAACTGAACAAAGTTCTGAGGTCGACCTTGTAAACATAAGGATTCAGGTCTGTCTGCTGTTTACCTTTGCTCCTGTGCGCACTGCCCTTCTCTCCACATTTATGTGTTTGTTTGTTTGTCTATCTAATCTTTTGGGTTTTTATTTCTAATGAGGTCGACCAGTTGTCTATTTATTATTTTTTTTACTACGCATCAAGCTGCGCTGCTTGTCTTTGCTCCTGTGTGCTCGCGCACTCTCGCCTTTTCCACTTATTTTTATTTTTGATTTATTTTTGATATATTTTGTCAATTTAAAAAAAATACGCATCGTGCTGTGCTGTTTGTGTTTGCTTGAGTGCATTCGCGCGCTCTCGCTTTCTCCACTTTACAATTTTATTGTTATTATTTATCCATTCCTGAGTTTATCTTATTTTTTATTTGTTTATTTAAATGAAGTCGACCAGTTGCCTGCCCTTCCTTCCCTTATCCGTCACCGAGACAAACTGAACAAAGTTCTGAAGTCGACCTTGTAAAGATAAGGATTCAGGTCTGTCTGCTGTTTACGTTTGCTCCTGCCCGCACTGCCCTTCTCTCCACATTTATGTGTTTCTTTGTTTGTCTATCTAATCTTTTGGGTTTTTATTTCTAATGAGGTCGACCAGTTGTCTATTTATTATTTTGTTTACTACGCATCAAGCTGCGCTGCTTGTCTTTGCTCCTGTGTGCTCGCGCACTCTCGCCTTTTCCACTTATTTTTATTTTTGATTTATTTTTGTTTTATTTTGTCAATTTATAAAAAAATACGCATCGTGCTGTGCTGTTTGTGTTTGCTTGAGTGCATTCGCGAGCTCTCGCTTTCTCCACTTTTCAATTTTTATGTTATTATTTATCTATTCCTGAGAGCTTTTCTTATTTTTTATTTGTTTATTTAAATGAAGTCGACCAGTTGCCTGCCCTTCCTTCCATTATCTGTCACCGAGAAAAACTGAACTATGTTCTGACGTCGACCTTGTAAAGATAAGGATTCAGGTCTGTCTGCTGTTTACCTTTGCTCCTGCGCGCACTGCCCTTCTCTCCACATTTATGTGTTTGTTTGTTTGTCTATCTAATCTTTTGGGTTTTTATTTCTAATGAGGTCGACCAGTTGTCTATTTATTATTTTTTTTTACTACGCATCAAGCTGCGCTGCTTGTCTTTGCTCCTGTGTGCTCGCGCACTCTCGCCTTTTCCACTTATTTTTATTTTTGATTTATTTTGTCAATTTAAAAAAAAATACGCATCGTGCTGTGCTGTTTGTGTTTGCTTGAGTGCATTCGTGCGCTCTCGCTTTCTCCAATTTACAATTTTTTTGTTATTATTTATGCATTCCTGAGTTTATCTTATTTTTTATTTGTTTATTTAAATGAAGTCGACCAATTGCCTGCCCTTCCTTCCATTATCCGTCACCGAGACAAACTGAACAAAGTTCTGAGGTCGACCTTGTAAAGATAAGGATTCAGGTCTGTCTGCTGTTTACCTTTGCTCCTGCCCGCACTGCCCTTCTCTCCACATTTATGTGTTTGTTTGTTTGTCTAACTAATCTTTTGGGTTTTTATTTCTAATGAGGTCGACCAGTTGTCTATTTATTATTTTGTTTACTACGCATCAAGCTGCGCTGCTTGTCTTTCCTCCTGTTTGCTCCCGCACTCTCGCCTTTTCCACTTATTTTTATTTTTGATTTATTTTTGATTAATTTTGTCAATTTTAAAAAAAAATTCGCATCGTGCTGTGCTGTTTGTGTTTGCTTGAGTGCATACGCGCGCTCTCTCTTTCTCCAATTTACAATTTTTTTGTTATTATTTATCCATTCCTGAGTTTATCTTATTTTTTTTGTTTATTTAAATGAAGTCGACCAGTTGCCTGCCCTTCCTTCCATTATCCGTCACCGAGACAAACTGAACAAAGTTCTGAGGTCGACCTTGTAAAGATAAGGATTCAGGTCTGTCTGCTGTTTACCTTTGCTCCTGCGCGCACTGCCCGTCTCTCCACATTTATGTGTTTCTTTGTTTGTCTATCTAATCTTTTGGGTTTTTATTTCTAATGAGGTCGACCAGTTGTCTATTTATTATTTTTTTTACTACGCGTCAAGCTGCGCTGCTTGTCTTTGCTCCTGTGTGCTCGAGCACTCTCGCCTTTTCCACTTATTTTTATTTTTGATTTATTTTTGATTTATTTTGTCAATTTAAAAAAAATACGCATCGTGCTGTGCTGTTTGTGTTTGCTTGAGTGCATTCGCGCGCTCTCGCTTTCTCCACTTTACAATTTTTTTGTTATTATTTATCTATTCCTGAGAGTTTATCTTATTTTTTATTTGTTTATTTAAATGAAGTCGACCAGTTGCCTGCCCTTCCTTCCATTATCCGTCACCGAGACAAACTGAACAAAGTTCTGAGGTCGACCTTGTAAAGATAAGGATTCAGGTCTGTCTGCTGTTTACCTTTGCTCCTGCGCGCACTGCCCTTCTCTCCACATTTATGTGTTTGTTTGTTTGTCTATCTAATCTTTTGGGTTTTTATTTCTAATGAGGTCGACCAGTTGTCTATTTATTATTTTTTTTACTACGCATCAAGCTGCGCTGCTTGTCTTTGCTCCTGTGTGCTCGCTCACTCTCGCCTTTTCCACTTATTTTTATTTTTGATTTATTTTTGATTTATTTTGTCAATTTTAAAAAAAAATACGCATCGTGCTGTGCTGTTTGTGTTTGCTTGAGTGCATTCGTGCGCTCTCGCTTTCTCCAATTTACAATTTTTTTGTTATTATTTATCCATTCCTGAGTTTATCTTATTTTTTATTTGTTTATTTAAATGAAGTCGACCAGTTGCCTGCCCTTCCTTCCATTATCCGTCACAGAGACAAACTGAACAAAGTTCTGAGGTCGACCTTGTAAAGATAAGGATTCAGGTCTGTCTGCTGTTTTCCTTTGCTCCTGCGCGCACTGCCCTTCTCTCCACATTTATGTGTTTGTTTGTTTGTCTATCTAATCGTTTGGGTTTTTATTTCTAATGAGGTCGACCAGTTGTCTATTATTTTTTTTACTACGCATCAAGCTGCGCTGCTTGTCTTTGCTCCTGTGTGCTCGCGCACTCTCGCCTTTTCCACTTATTTTTATTTTTGATTTATTTTTGATATATTTTGTCAATTTAAAAAAAAAATACGCATCGTGCTGTGCTGTTTGTGTTTGCTTGAGTGCATTCGCGCGCTCTCGCTTTCTCCACTTTACAATTTTTTTGTTATTATTTATCTATTCCTGAGAGTTTATCTTATTTTTTATTTGTTTATTTAAATGAAGTCGACCAGTTGCCTGCCCTTCCTTCCATTATCCGTCACCGAGACAAACTGAACAAAGTTCTGAGGTCGACCTTGTAAAGGTAAGGATTCAGGTCTGTCTGCTGTTTACCTTTGCTCCTGCGCGCACTGCCCTTCTCTCCACATTTATGTGTTTGTTTGTTTGTCTATCTAATCTTTTGGGTTTTTATTTCTAATGAGGTCGACCAGTTGTCTATTTATTATTTTTTTTACTACGCATCAAGCTGCGCTGCTTGTCTTTGCTCCTGTGTGCTCGCGCACTCTCGCCTTTTCCACTTATTTTTACTTTTGATTTATTTTGTCAATTTAAAAAAAAATACGCATCGTGCTGTGCTGTTTGTGTTTGCTTGAGTGCATTCGCGCGCTCTCGCTTTCTCCACTTTACAATTTTTTGTTATTATTTATCTATTCCTGAGAGTTTATCTTATTTTTTATTTGTTTATTTAAATGAAGTCGACCAGTTGCCTGCCCTTCCTTCCATTATCCGTCAAAGAGACAAACTGAACAATGTTCTGAGGTCGACCTTGTAAAGATAAGGATTCAGGTCTGTCTGCTGTTTACCTTTGCTCCTGCGCGCACTGCCCTTCTCTCCACATTTATGTGTTTGTTTGTTTGTCTATCTAATCTTTTGGGTTTTTATTTCTAATGAGGTCGACCAGTTGTCTATTTATTATTTTTTTTACTAGGCCTCAAGCTGCGCTGCTTGTCTTTGCTCCTGTGTGCTCGCGCACTCTCGCCTTTTCCACTTATTTTTATTTTTGATTTATTTTTGATTTATTTTGTCAATTTAAAAAAAAATACGCATCGTGCTGTGCTGTTTGTGTTTGCTTGAGTGCATTCGTGCGCTCTCGCTTTCTCCAATTTACAATTTTTTTGTTATTATTTATCCATTCCTGAGTTTATCTTATTTTTTATTTGTTTATTTAAATGAAGTCGACCAGTTGCCTGCCCTTCCTTCCATTATCCGTCACCGAGACAAACTGAACAAAGTTCTGAGGTCGACCTTGTAAAGATAAGGATTCAGGTCTGTCTGCTGTTTACCTTTGCTCCTGTGCGCACTGCCCTTCTCTCCACATTTATGTGTTTGTTTGTTTGTCTATCTAATCTTTTGGGTTTTTATTTCTAATGAGGTCGACCAGTTGTCTATTTATTATTTTTTTTACTACGCATCAAGCTGCGCTGCTTGTCTTTGCTCCTGTGTGCTCGCGCACTCTCGCCTTTTCCACTTATTTTTATTTTTGATTTATTTTTGATATATTTTGTCAATTTAAAAAAAATACGCATCGTGCTGTGCTGTTTGTGTTTGCTTGAGTGCATTCGCGCGCTCTCGCTTTCTCCACTTTACAATTTTATTGTTATTATTTATCCATTCCTGAGTTTATCTTATTTTTTATTTGTTTATTTAAATGAAGTCGACCAGTTGCCTGCCCTTCCTTCCCTTATCCGTCACCGAGACAAACTGAACAAAGTTCTGAAGTCGACCTTGTAAAGATAAGGATTCAGGTCTGTCTGCTGTTTACGTTTGCTCCTGCCCGCACTGCCCTTCTCTCCACATTTATGTGTTTCTTTGTTTGTCTATCTAATCTTTTGGGTTTTTATTTCTAATGAGGTCGACCAGTTGTCTATTTATTATTTTGTTTACTACGCATCAAGCTGCGCTGCTTGTCTTTGCTCCTGTGTGCTCGCGCACTCTCGCCTTTTCCACTTATTTTTATTTTTGATTTATTTTTGTTTTATTTTGTCAATTTATAAAAAAATACGCATCGTGCTGTGCTGTTTGTGTTTGCTTGAGTGCATTCGCGAGCTCTCGCTTTCTCCACTTTTCAATTTTTATGTTATTATTTATCTATTCCTGAGAGCTTTTCTTATTTTTTATTTGTTTATTTAAATGAAGTCGACCAGTTGCCTGCCCTTCCTTCCATTATCCGTCACCGAGAAAAACTGAACTATGTTCTGACGTCGACCTTGTAAAGATAAGGATTCAGGTCTGTCTGCTGTTTACCTTTGCTCCTGCGCGCACTGCCCTTCTCTCCACATTTATGTGTTTGTTTGTTTGTCTATCTAATCTTTTGGGTTTTTATTTCTAATGAGGTCGACCAGTTGTCTATTTATTATTTTTTTTTACTACGCATCAAGCTGCGCTGCTTGTCTTTGCTCCTGTGTGCTCGCGCACTCTCGCCTTTTCCACTTATTTTTATTTTTGATTTATTTTGTCAATTTAAAAAAAAATACGCATCGTGCTGTGCTGTTTGTGTTTGCTTGAGTGCATTCGTGCGCTCTCGCTTTCTCCAATTTACAATTTTTTTGTTATTATTTATGCATTCCTGAGTTTATCTTATTTTTTATTTGTTTATTTAAATGAAGTCGACCAATTGCCTGCCCTTCCTTCCATTATCCGTCACCGAGACAAACTGAACAAAGTTCTGAGGTCGACCTTGTAAAGATAAGGATTCAGGTCTGTCTGCTGTTTACCTTTGCTCCTGCCCGCACTGCCCTTCTCTCCACATTTATGTGTTTGTTTGTTTGTCTAACTAATCTTTTGGGTTTTTATTTCTAATGAGGTCGACCAGTTGTCTATTTATTATTTTGTTTACTACGCATCAAGCTGCGCTGCTTGTCTTTCCTCCTGTGTGCTCCCGCACTCTCGCCTTTTCCACTTATTTTTATTTTTGATTTATTTTTGATTTATTTTGTCAATTTAAAAAAAAATACGCATCGTGCTGTGCTGTTTGTGTTTGCTTGAGTGCATTCGCGCACTCTCGCTTTCTCCACTTTACAATTTTTTGTTATTATTTATCTATTCCTGAGAGTTTATCTTATTTTTTATTTGTTTATTTAAATGAAGTCGACCAATTGCCTGCCCTTCCTTCCATTATCCGTCACCGAGACAAACTGAACAAAGTTCTGAGGTCGACCTTGTAAAGATAAGGATTCAGGTCTGTCTGCTGTTTACATTTGCTCCTGCGCGCACTGCCCTTCTCTCCACATTTATGTGTTTGTTTGTTTGTCTATCTAATCTTTTGGGTTTTTATTTCTAATGAGGTCGACCAGTTGTCTATTTATTATTTTTTTTACTACGCATCAAGCTGCGCTGCTTGTCTTTGCTCCTGTGTGCTGGCGCACTCTCGCCTTTTCCACTTATTTTTATTTTTGATTTATTTTGTCAATTTAAAAAAAAATATGCATCGTGCTGTGCTGTTTGTGTTTGCTTGAGTGCATTCGCGCGCTCTCGCTTTCTCCACTTTACAATTTTTTTGTTATTATTTATCTATTCCTGAGAGTTTATCTTATTTTTTATTTGTTTATTTAAATGAAGTCGACCAGTTGCCTGCCCTTCCTTCCATTATCCGTCACCGAGACAAACTGAACAAATTTCTGAGGTCGACCTTGTAAAGGTAAGGATTCAGGTCTGTCTGCTGTTTACCTTTGCTCCTGCGCGCACTGCCCTTCTCTCCACATTTATGTGTTTGTTTGTTTGTCTATCTAATCTTTTGGGTTTTTATTTCTAATGTG
Organism: Perognathus longimembris pacificus; assembly: GCF_023159225.1. Classification (NCBI taxonomy): domain Eukaryota; kingdom Metazoa; phylum Chordata; class Mammalia; order Rodentia; family Heteromyidae; genus Perognathus; species Perognathus longimembris. The sequence continues at coordinate 20,958 of NW_025958822.1, read as the reverse complement.
GTCGACCAGTTGTCTATTTATTATTTTTTTTACTACGCATCAAGCTGCCCTGCTTGTCTTTGCTCCTGTGTGCTCGCGCACTCTCGCCTTTTCCACTTATTTTTATTTTTGATTTATTTTTGATTAATTTTGTCAATTTTAAAAAAAAAATTCGCATCGTGCTGTGCTGTTTGTGTTTGCTTGAGTGCATACGCGCGCTCTCTCTTTCTCCAATTTACAATTTTTTTGTTATTATTTATCCATTCCTGAGTTTATCTTATTTTTTTTGTTTATTTAAATGAAGTCGACCAGTTGCCTGCCCTTCCTTCCATTATCCGTCACCGAGACAAACTGAACAAAGTTCTGAGGTCGACCTTGTAAAGATAAGGATTCAGGTCTGTCTGCTGTTTACCTTTGCTCCTGCGCGCACTGCCCGTCTCTCCACATTTATGTGTTTGTTTGTTTGTCTATCTAATCTTTTGGGTTTTTATTTCTAATGAGGTCGACCAGTTGTCTATTTATTATTTTTTTTACTACGCGTCAAGCTGCGCTGCTTGTCTTTGCTCCTGTGTGCTCGAGCACTCTCGCCTTTTCCACTTATTTTTATTTTTGATTTATTTTTGATTTATTTTGTCAATTTAAAAAAAATACGCATCGTGCTGTGCTGTTTGTGTTTGCTTGAGTGCATTCGCGCGCTCTCGCTTTCTCCACTTTACAATTTTTTTGTTATTATTTATCTATTCCTGAGAGTTTATCTTATTTTTTATTTGTTTATTTAAATGAAGTCGACCAGTTGCCTGCCCTTCCTTCCAGTATCTGTCACCGAGACAAACTGAACAAAGTTCTGAGGTCGACCTTGTAAAGATAAGGATTCAGGTCTGTCTGCTGTTTACCTTTGCTCCTGCGCGCACTGCCCTTCTCTCCACATTTATGTGTTTGTTTGTTTGTCTATCTAATCTTTTGGGTTTTTATTTCTAATGAGGTCGACCAGTTGTCTATTTATTATTTTGTTTGCTACGCATCAAGCTGCGCTGCTTGTCTTTGCTCCTGTGTGCTCGCGCACTCTCGCCTTTTCCACTTATTTTTATTTTTGATTTATTTTGTCAATTTAAAAAAATAATACGCATCGTGCTGTGCTGTTTGTGTTTGCTTGAGTGCATTCGCGAGCTCTCGCTTTCTCCACTTTAAAATTTTTTTGTTATTATTTATCTATTTCTGAGAGTTTATCTTATTTTTTATTTGATTATTTAAATGAAGTCGACCAGTTGCCTGCCCTTCCTTCCATTATCCGTCACCGAGACAAACTGGACAATGTTCTGAGGTCGACCTTGTAAAGATAAGGATTCAGGTCTGTCTGCTGTTTACCTTTGCTCCTGCGCGCACTGCCCTTCTCTCCACATTTATGTGTTTGTTTGTTTGTCTATCTAATCTTTTGGGTTTTTATTTCTAATGAGGTCGACCAGTTGTCTATTTATTATTTTTTTTACTACGCATGAAGCTGCGCTGCTTGTCTTTGCTCTTGTGTGCTCGCGCACTCTCGCCTTTTCCACTTATTTTTATTTTTGATTTATTTTGTCAATTTAAAAAAAAATACGCATCGTGCTGTGCTGTTTGTGTTTGCTTGAGTGCATTCGTGCGCTCTCGCTTTCTCCAATTTACAATTTTTTTTGTTATTACTTATGCATTCCTGAGTTTATCTTATTTTTTATTTGTTTATTCAAATGAAGTCGACCAGTTGCCTGCCCTTCCTTCCATTATCCGTCACCGAGACAAACTGAACAAAGTTCTGAGGTCGACCTTGTAAAGATAAGGATTCAGGTCTGTCTGCTGTTTACCTTTGCTCCTGCGAGCACTGCCCTTCTCTCCACATTTATGTGTTTGTTTGTTTGTCTATCTAATCTTTTGGGTTTTTATTTCTAATGAGGTCGACCAGTTGTCCATTTATTATTTTGTTTACTACGCATCCAGCTGCGCTGCTTGTCTTTGCTCCTGTGTGTTCGCGCACTCTCGCCTTTTCCACTTATTTTTATTTTTGATTTATTTTTGTTTTATTTTGTCAATTTATAAAAAAATACGCATCGTGCTGTGCTGTTTGTGTTTGCTTGAGTGCATTCGCGAGCTCTCGCTTTCTCCACTTTTCAATTTTTATGTTATTATTTATCTATTCCTGAGAGTTTATCTTATTTTTTATTTGTTTATTTAAATGAAGTCGACCAGTTGCCTGCCCTTCCTTCCATTATCCGTCACCGAGACAAACTGAACAAAGTTCTGAGGTCGACCTTGTAAAGATAAGGATTCAGGTCTGTCTGCTGTTTACCTTTGCTCCTGTGCGCACTGCCCTTCTCTCCACATTTATGTGTTTGTTTGTTTGTCTATCTAATCTTTTGGGTTTTTATTTCTAATGAGGTCGACCAGTTGTCTATTATTTTTTTTACTACGCATCAAGCTGCGCTGCTTGTCTTTGCTCCTGTGTGCTTGCGCACTCTCGCCTTTTCCACTTATTTTTATTTTTGATTTATTTTTGATTTATTTTGTCAATTTAAAAAAAATACGCATCGTGCTGTGCTGTTTGTGTTTGCTTGAGTGCATTCGTGCGCTCTCGCTTTCTCCAATTTACAATTTTTTGTTATTATTTATCCATTCCTGAGTTTATCTTATTTTTTATTTGTTTATTTAAATGAAGTCGACCAGTTGCCTGCCCTTCCTTCCATTATCCGTCACCGAGACAAACTGAACAAAGTTCTGAGGTCGACCTTGTAAAGATAAGGATTCAGGTCTGTCTGCTGTTTACCTTTGCTCCTGCCCGCACTGCCCTTCTCTCCACATTTATGTGTTTGTTTGTTTGTCTAACTAATCTTTTGGGTTTTTATTTCTAATGAGGTCGACCAGTTGTCTATTTATTATTTTGTTTACTACGCATCAAGCTGCGCTGCTTGTCTTTGCTCCTGTGTGCTCGCGCACTCTCGCCTTTTCCACTTATTTTTATTTTTGATTTATTTTTGTTTTATTTTGTCAATTTATAAAAAAATACGCATCGTGCTGTGCTGTTTGTGTTTGCTTGAGTGCATTCGCGAGCTCTCGCTTTCTCCACTTTTCAATTTTTTTGTTATTATTTATCCATTCCTGAGTTTATCTTATTTTTTATTTGTTTATTTAAATGAAGTCGACCAGTTGCCTGCCCTTCCTTCCATTATCCGTCACCGAGACAAACTGAACAAAGTTCTGAGGTCGACCTTGTAAAGATAAAGATTCAGGTCTGTCTGCTGTTTACCTTTGCTCCTGCCCGCACTGCCCTTCTCTCCACATTTATGTGTTTGTTTGTTTGTCTATCTAATCTTTTGGGTTTTTATTTCTAATGAGGTCGACCAGTTGTCTATTTATTATTTTGTTTACTACGCATCAAGCTGCGCTGCTTGTCTTTGCTCCTGTGTGCTCGCGCACTCTCGCCTTTTCCACTTATTTTTATTTTTGATTTATTTTTGTTTTATTTTGTCAATTTATAAAAAAATACGCATCGTGCTGTGCTGTTTGTGTTTGCTTGAGTGCATTCACGAGCTCTCGCTTTCTCCACTTTTCAATTTTTATGTTATTATTTATCTATTCCTGAGAGTTTTTCTTATTTTTTATTTGTTTATTTAAATGAAGTCGACCAGTTGCCTGCCCTTCCTTCCATTATCCGTCACAGAGACAAACTGAACAAAGTTCTGAGGTCGACCTTGTAAAGATAAGGATTCAGGTCTGTCTGCTGTTTACCTTTGCTCCTGCGCGCACTGCCCGTCTCTCCACATTTATGTGTTTGTTTGTTTGTCTATCTAATCTTTTGGGTTTTTATTTTTAATGAGGTCGACCAGTTGTCTATTTATTATTTTTTTTTACTACGCATCAAGCTGTGCTTCTTGTCTTTGCTCCTGTGTGCTCGCGCACTCTCGCCTTTTCCACTTATTTTTATTTTTGATTTATTTTTGATTTATTTTGTCAATTTAAAAAAAAATACGCATCGTGCTGTGCTGTTTGTGTTTGCTTGAGTGCATTCGCGCGCTCTCGCTTTCTCCACTTTACAATTTTTTGTTATTATTTATCTATTCCTGAGAGTTTATCTTATTTTTTATTTGTTTATTTAAATGAAGTCGACCAGTTGCCTGCCCTTCCTTCCATTATCCGTCACCTAGACAAACTGAACAAAGTTCTGAGGTCGACCTTGTAAAGATAAGGATTCAGGTCTGTCTGCTGTTTACCTTTGCTCATGCGCGCACTGCCCTTCTCTCCATATTTATGTGTTTGTTTGTTTGTCTATCTAATCTTTTGGGTTTTTATTTCTAATGAGGTCGACCAGTTGTCTATTTATTATTTTTTTTACTACGCATCAAGCTGCGCTGCTTGTCTTTGCTCCTGTGTGCTCGCGCACTCTCGCCTTTTCCACTTATTTTTATTTTTGATTTATTTTGTCAATTTAAAAAAAAATACGCATCGTGCTGTGCTGTTTGTGTTTGCTTGATTGCATTCGCGCGCTCTCGCTTTCTCCACTTTACAATTTTTTTGTTTTTATTTATCTATTCCTGAGAGTTTATCTTATTTTTTATTTGTTTATTTAAATGAAGTCGACCAGTTGCCTGCCCTTCCTTCCATTATCCGTCACCGAGACAAACTGAACAATGTTCTGAGGTCGACCTTGTAAAGATAAGGATTCAGGTCTGTCTGCTGTTTACCTTTGCTCCTGCGCGCACTGCCCTTCTCTCCATATTCATGTGTTTGTTTGTTTGTCTATCTAATCTTTTGGGTTTTTATTTCTAATGAGGTCGACCAGTTGTCTATTTATTATTTTTTTTACTACGCATCAAGCTGCTCTGCTTGTCTTTGCTCCTGTGTGCTCGCGCACTCTCGCCTTTTCCACTTATTTTTATTTTTGATTTATTTTGTCAATTTAAAAAAAAAATACGCATCGTGCTGTGCTGCTTGTGTTTGCTTGAGTGCATTCGTGCGCTCTCGCTTTCTCCAATTTACAATTTTTTTGTTATTATTTATCCATTCCTGAGTTTATCTTATTTTTTATTTGTTTATTTAAATGAAGTCGACCAGTTGCCTGCCCTTCCTTCCATTATCCGTCACCGAGACAAACTGAACAAAGTTCTGAGGTCGACCTTGTAAAGATAAGGATTCAGGTCTCTCTGCTGTTTACCTTTGCTCCTGCCCGCACTGCCCTTCTCTCCACATTTATGTGTTTGTTTGTTTGTCTAACTAATCTTTTGGGTTTTTATTTCTAATGAGGTCGACCAGTTGTCTATTTATTATTTTGTTTACTACGCATCAAGCTGCGCTGCTTGTCTTTGCTACTGTGTGCACGCGCACTCTCGCCTTTTCCACTTATTTTTATTTTTGATTTATTTTTGTTTTATTTTGTCAATTTATAAAAAAATACGCATCGTGCTGTGCTGTTTGTGTTTGCTTGAGTGCATTCTCGAGCTCTCGCTTTCTCCACTTTTCAATTTTTATGTTATTATTTATCTATTCCTGAGAGTTTATCTTATTTTTTATTTGTTTATTTAAATGAAGTCGACAAGTTGCCTGCCCTTCCTTCCATTATCCGTCACCGAGACAAACTGAACAATGTTCTGAGGTCGACCTTGTAAAGATAAGGATTCAGGTCTGTCTGCTGTTTACCTTTGCTCCTGCGCGCACTGCCGTTCTCTCCACATTTATGTGTTTGTTTGTTTGTCTATCTAATCTTTTGGGTTTTTATTTCTAATGAGGTCGACCAGTTGTCTATTATTTTTTTTACTAGGCATCAAGCTGCGCTGCTTGTCTTTGCTCCTGTGTGCTCGCGCACTCTCGCCTTTTCCACTTATTTTTATTTTTGATTTATTTTTGATATATTTTGTCAATTTTAAAGAAAATACGCATCGTGCTGTGCTGTTTGTGTTTGCTTGAGTGCATTCGCGCGCTCTCGCTTTCTCCACTTTACAATTTTTTTGTTATTATTTATCTATTCCTGAGAGTTTATCTTATTTTTTATTTGTTTATTTAAATGAAGTCGACCAGTTGCCTGCCCTTCCTTCCATTATCCGTCACCGAGACAAACTGAACAAAGTTCTGAGGTCGACCTTGTAAAGATAAGGATTCAGGTCTGTCTGCTGTTTACCTTTGCTCCTGCGCGCACTGCCCTTCTCTCCACATTTATGTGTTTGTTTGTCTATCTAATCTTTTGGGTTTTTATTTCTAATGAGGTCGACCAGTTGTCTATTTATTATTTTTTTTACTACGCATAAAGCTGTGCTGCTTGTCTTTGCTCCTGTGTGCTCGCGCAGTCTCGCCTTTTCCACTTATTTTTATTTTAGATTTATTTTTGATTTATTTTGTCAATTTTAAAAAAAATACGCATCGTGCTGTGCTGTTTGTGTTTGCTTGAGTGCATTCGCGCGCTCTCGCTTTCTCCACTTTACAATTTTTTTGTTATTATTTATCTATTCCTGAGAGTTTATCTTATTTTTTATTTGTTTATTTAAATGAAGTCGACCAGTTGCCTGCCCTTCCTTCCATTATCCGTCACCGAGACAAACTGAACAAAGTTCTGAGGTCGACCTTGTGAAGATAAGGATTCAGGTCGGTCTGCTGTTTACCTTTGCTCCTGCGCGCACTGCCGTTCTCTCCACTTTTATGTGTTTGTTTGTTTGTCTATATAATCTTTTGGGTTTTTATTTCTAATGAGGTCGACCAGTTGTCTATTTATTATATTTTTTACTACGCATGAAGCTGCGCTGCTTGTCTTTGCTCCTGTGTGCTCGCGCACTCTCGCCTTTTCCACTTATTTTTATTTTTGATTTATTTTTGATTTATTTTGTCAATTTTTAAAAAAAATACGCATCGTGCTGTGCTGTTTGTGTTTGCTTGAGTGCATTCGCGCGCTCTCGCTTTCTCCACTTTACAATTTTTTTGTTATTATTTATCTATTCCTGAGAGTTTATCTTATTTTTTATTTGTTTATTTAAATGAAGTCGACCAGTTGCCTGCCCTTACTTCCATTATCCGTCACTGAGACAAACTGAACAAAGTTCTGAGGTCGACCTTGTAAAGATAAGGATTCAGGTCTGTCTGCTGTTTACCTTTGCTCCTGCGCGCACTGTCCTTCTCTCCACATTTATGTGTTTGTTTGTTTGTCTATCTAATCTTTTGGGTTTTTATTTCTAATGAGGTCGACCAGTTGTCTATTTATTATTTTTTTTACTACGCATCAAGCTGCGCTGCTTGTCTTTGCTCCTGTGTGCTCGCGCACTCTCGCCTTTTCCACTTATTTTTATTTTTGATTTATTTTGTCAATTTTAAAAAAAAAATACGCATCGTGCTGTGCTGTTTGTGTTTGCTTGAGTGCATTCGCGCGCTCTCGCTTTCTCCACTTTACAATTTTTTTGTTATTATTTATCTATTCCTGAGAGTTTATCTTATTTTTTATTTGTTTATTTAAATGAAGTCGACCAGTTGCCTGCCCTTCCTTCCATTATCCGTCACCGAGACAAACTGAACAAAGTTCTGAGGTCGACCTTGTAAAGATAAGGATTCAGGTCTGTCTGCTGTTTACCTTTGCTCCTGCGCGCACTGCCCTTCTCTCCACATTTATGTGTTTGTTTGTTTGTCTATCTAATCTTTTGGGTTTTTATTTCTAATGAGTTCGACCGGTTGTCTATTTTTTTTTTTTTACTACGCATCAAGGTGCGCTGCTTGTCTTTGCTCCTGTGTGCTCGCGCACTCTCGCCTTTTCCAGTTATTTTATTTTTGATTTATTTTTGATTTATTTTGTCAATTTTTAAAAAGAATAGGCATCGTGCTGTGATGTTTGTGTTTGCTTGAGTGCATTCGCGCGCTCTCGCTTTCTCCACTTTACAATTTTTTTGTTATTATTTATCTATTCCTGAGAGTTTATCTTATTTTTTATTTGTTTATTTAAATGAAGTCCACCAGTTGCCTGCCCTTCCTTCCATTATCCGTCACCGAGACAAACTGAACAAAGTTCTGAGGTCGACCTTGTAAAGATAAGGATTCAGGTCTGTCTGCTGTTTACCTTTGCTCCTGCGCGCACTGCCCTTCTCTCCACATTTAAGTGTTTGTTTGTTTGTCTATCTAATCTTTTGGGTTTTTATTTCTAATGAGGTCGACCAGTTGTCTATTTATTTTTTTTTTTTAATACGCATCAAGCTGCGCTGCTTGTCTTTGCTCCTGTGTGCTCGCGCACTCTCGCCTTTTCCACTTATTTTTATTTTTTATTTATTTTTGATTTATTTTGTCAATTTTTAAAAAAAAATACGCATCGTGCTGTGCTGTTTGTGTTTGCTTGAGTGCATTCGCGCGCTCTCGCTTTCTCCACTTTACAATTTTTTTATTATTATTTATCTATTCCTGAGAGTTTATCTTATATTTTATTTGTTTACTTAAATGAAGTCGACCAGTTGCCTGCCCTTCCTTCCATTATCCGTCACCGAGACAAACTGAACAAAGTTCTGAGGTCGACCTTGTAAAGATAAGGATTCAGGTCTGTCTGCTGTTTACCTTTGCTCCTGCGCGCACTGCCCTTCTCTCCACATTTATGTGTTTGTTTGTTTGTCTATCTAATCTTTTGGGTTTTTATTTCTAATGAGGTCGACCGGTTGTCTATTTTTTTTTTTTTTACTACGCATCAAGGTGCGCTGCTTGTCTTTGCTCCTGTGTGCTCGCGCACTCTCGCCTTTTCCAGTTATTTTATTTTTGATTTATTTTTGATTTATTTTGTCAATTTTTAAAAAAAATAGGCATCGTGCTGTGATGTTTGTTTTTGCTTGAGTGCATTCGCGCGCTCTCGCTTTCTCCAATTTACAATTTTTTTGTTATTATTTATCCATTCCTGAGTTTATCTTATTTTTTATTTGTTTATTTAAATGAAGTCGACCAGTTGCCTGCCCTTCCTTCCATTATCCGTCACCGAGACAAACTGAGCAAAGTTCTGAGGTCGACCTTGTAAAGATAAGGATTCAGGTCTGTCTGCTGTTTACCTTTGCTCCTGCCCGCACTGCCCTTCTCTCCACATTTATGTGTTTGTTTGTTTGTCTAACTAATCTTTTGGGTTTTTATTTCTAATGAGGTCGACCAGTTGTCTATTCATTATTTTGTTTACTACGCATCAAGCTGCGCTGCTTGTCTTTGCTCCTGTGTGCTCGCGCACTCTCGCCTTTTCCACTTATTTTTATTTTTGATTTATTTTTGTTTTATTTTGTCAATTTATAAATAAATACGCATCGTGCTGTGCTGTTTGTGTTTGCTTGAGTGCATTCGCGAGCTCTCGCTTTCTCCACTTTTCAATTTTTATGTTATTATTTATCTATTCCTGAGAGTTTATCTTATTTTTTATTTGTTTATTTAAATGAAGTCGACCAGTTGCCTGCCCTTCCTTCCATTATCCGTCACCGAGACAAACTGAACAAAGTTCTGAGGTCGACCTTGTAAAGATCAGGATTCAGGTCTGTCTGCTGTTTACCTTTGCTCCTGCGCGCCCTGCCCTTCTCTCCACATTTATGTGTTTGTTTGTTTGTCTATCTAATCTTTTGGGTTTTTATTTCTAATGAGGTCGACCAGTTGTCTATTTATTATTTTTTTTACTACGCATCAAGCTGCGCTGCTTGTCTTTGCTCCTGTGTGCTCGCGCACTCTCGCCTTTTCCACTTATTTTTATTTTTGATTTATTTTTGATTTATTTTGTCAATTTTAAAAAAAAATACGCATCGTGCTGTGCTGTTTGTGTTTGCTTGCGTGCATTCGCGCGCTTTCTCTTTCTCCAATTTACAATTTTTTTGTTATTATTTATCCATTCCTGAGTTTATCTTATTTTTTATTTGTTTATTTAAATGAAGTCGACCAGTTGCCTGCCCTTCCTTCCATTATCCGTCACCGAGACAAACTGAACAAAGTTCTGAGGTCGACCTTGTAAAGATAAAGATTCAGGTCTGTCTGCTGTTTACCTTTGCTCCTGCCCGCACTGCCCTTCTCTCCACATTTATGTGTTTGTTTGTTTGTCTATCTAATCTTTTGGGTTTTTATTTCTAATGAGGTCGACCAGTTGTCTATTTATTATTTTGTTTACTACGCATCAAGCTGCGCTGCTTGTCTTTGCTCCTGTGTGCTCGCGCACTCTCGCCTTTTCCACTTATTTTTATTTTTGATTTAGTTTGTCAATTTTAAAAAAAAATACGCATCGTGCTGTGCTGTTTGTGTTTGCTTGAGTGCATTCGTGCGCTCTCGCTTTCTCCAATTTACAATTTTTTTGTTATTATTTATCCATTCCTGAGTTTATCTTATTTTTTATTTGTTTATTTAAATGAAGTCGACCAGTTGCCTGCCCTTCCTTCCATTATCCGTCACCGAGACAAACTGAACAAAGTTCTGAGGTCGACCTTGTAAAGATAAGGATTCAGGTCTCTCTGCTGTTTACCTTTGCTCCTGCCCGCACTGCCCTTCTCTCCACATTTATGTGTTTGTTTGTTTGTCTAACTAATCTTTTGGGTTTTTATTTCTAATGAGGTCGACCAGTTGTCTATTTATTATTTTGTTTACTACGCATCAAGCTGCGCTGCTTGTCTTTGCTACTGTGTGCTCGCGCACTCTCGCCTTTTCCACTTATTTTTATTTTTGATTTATTTTTGTTTTATTTTGTCAATTTATAAAAAAATACGCATCGTGCTGTGCTGTTTGTGTTTGCTTGAGTGCATTCGCGAGCTCTCGCTTTCTCCACTTTTCAATTTTTATGTTATTATTTATCTATTCCTGAGAGTTTATCTTATTTTTTATTTGTTTATTTAAATGAAGTCGACCAGTTGCCTGCCCTTCCTTCCATTATCCGTCACCGAGACAAACTGAACAAAGTTCTGAGGTCGACCTTGTAAAGATCAGGATTCAGGTCTGTCTGCTGTTTACCTTTGCTCCTGCGCGCCCTGCCCTTCTCTCCACATTTATGTGTTTGTTTGTTTGTCTATCTAATCTTTTGGGTTTTTATTTCTAATGAGGTCGACCAGTTGTCTATTTATTATTTTTTTTACTACGCATCAAGCTGCGCTGCTTGTCTTTGCTCCTGTGTGCTCGCGCACTCTCGCCTTTTCCACTTATTTTTATTTTTGATTTATTTTTGATTTATTTTGTCAATTTTAAAAAAAAATACGCATCGTGCTGTGCTGTTTGTGTTTGCTTGCGTGCATTCGCGCGCTTTCTCTTTCTCCAATTTACAATTTTTTTGTTATTATTTATCCATTCCTGAGTTTATCTTATTTTTTATTTGTTTATTTAAATGAAGTCGACCAGTTGCCTGCCCTTCCTTCCATTATCCGTCACCGAGACAAACTGAACAAAGTTCTGAGGTCGACCTTGTAAAGATAAAGATTCAGGTCTGTCTGCTGTTTACCTTTGCTCCTGCCCGCACTGCCCTTCTCTCCACATTTATGTGTTTGTTTGTTTGTCTATCTAATCTTTTGGGTTTTTATTTCTAATGAGGTCGACCAGTTGTCTATTTATTATTTTGTTTACTACGCATCAAGCTGCGCTGCTTGTCTTTGCTCCTGTGTGCTCGCGCACTCTCGCCTTTTCCACTTATTTTTATTTTTGATTTAGTTTGTCAATTTTAAAAAAAAATACGCATCGTGCTGTGCTGTTTGTGTTTGCTTGAGTGCATTCGTGCGCTCTCGCTTTCTCCAATTTACAATTTTTTTGTTATTATTTATCCATTCCTGAGTTTATCTTATTTTTTATTTGTTTATTTAAATGAAGTCGACCAGTTGCCTGCCCTTCCTTCCATTATCCGTCACCGAGACAAACTGAACAAAGTTCTGAGGTCGACCTTGTAAAGATAAGGATTCAGGTCTCTCTGCTGTTTACCTTTGCTCCTGCCCGCACTGCCCTTCTCTCCACATTTATGTGTTTGTTTGTTTGTCTAACTAATCTTTTGGGTTTTTATTTCTAATGAGGTCGACCAGTTGTCTATTTATTATTTTGTTTACTACGCATCAAGCTGCGCTGCTTGTCTTTGCTACTGTGTGCTCGCGCACTCTCGCCTTTTCCACTTATTTTTATTTTTGATTTATTTTTGTTTTATTTTGTCAATTTATAAAAAAATACGAATCGTGCTGTGCTGTTTGTGTTTGCTTGAGTGCATTCGCGAGCTCTCGCTTTCTCCACTTTTCAATTTTTATGTTATTATTTATCTATTCCTGAGAGTTTATCTTATTTTTTATTTGTTTATTTAAATGAAGTCGACCAGTTGCCTGCCCTTCCTTCCATTATCCGTCACCGAGACAAACTGAACAATGTTCTGAGGTCGACCTTGTAAAGATAAGGATTCAGGTCTGTCTGCTGTTTACCTTTGCTCCTGCGCGCACTGCCCTTCTCTCCACATTTATGTGTTTGTTTGTTTGTCTATCTAATCTTTTGGGTTTTTATTTCTAATGAGGTCGACCAGTTGTCTATTATTTTTTTTACTACGCATCAAGCTGCGCTGCTTGTCTTTGCTCCTGTGTGCTCGCGCACTCTCGCCTTTTCTACTTATTTTTATTTTTGATTTATTTTTGATATATTTTGTCAATTTTAAAGAAAATACGCATCGTGCTGTGCTGTTTGTGTTTGCTTGAGTGCATTCGCGCGCTCTCGCTTTCTCCACTTTACAATTTTTTTGTTATTATTTATCTATTCCTGAGAGTTTATCTTATTTTTTATTTGTTTATTTAAATGAAGTCGACCAGTTGCCTGCCCTTCCTTCCATTATCCGTCACCGAGACAAACTGAACAAAGTTCTGAGGTCGACCTTGTAAAGATAAGGATTCAGGTCTGTCTGCTGTTTACCTTTGCTCCTGCGCGCACTGCCCTTCTCTCCACATTTATGTGTTTGTTTGTCTATCTAATCTTTTGGGTTTTTATTTCTAATGAGGTCGACCAGTTGTCTATTTATTATTTTTTTTACTACGCATCAAGCTGTGCTGCTTGTCTTTGCTCCTGTGTGCTCGCGCAGTCTCGCCTTTTCCACTTATTTTTATTTTAGATTTATTTTTGATTTATTTTGTCAATTTTAAAAAAAATACGCATCGTGCTGTGCTGTTTGTGTTTGCTTGAGTGCATTCGCGCGATCTCGCTTTCTCCACTTTACAATTTTTTTGTTATTATTTATCTATTCCTGAGAGTTTATCTTATTTTTTATTTGTTTATTTAAATGAAGTCGACCAGTTGCCTGCCCTTCCTTCCATTATCCGTCACCGAGACAAACTGAACAAAGTTCTGAGGTCGACCTTGTGAAGATAAGGATTCAGGTCGGTCTGCTGTTTACCTTTGCTCCTGCGCGCACTGCCGTTCTCTCCACTTTTATGTGTTTGTTTGTTTGTCTATATAATCTTTTGGGTTTTTATTTCTAATGAGGTCGACCAGTTGTCTATTTATTATTTTTTTTACTACGCATGAAGCTGCGCTGCTTGTCTTTGCTCCTGTGTGCTCGCGCACTCTCGCCTTTTCCACTTATTTTTATTTTTGATTTATTTTTGATTTATTTTGTCAATTTTTAAAAAAAATACGCATCGTGCTGTGCTGTTTGTGTTTGCTTGAGTGCATTCGCGCGCTCTCGCTTTCTCCACTTTACAATTTTTTTGTTATTATTTATCTATTCCTGAGAGTTTATCTTATTTTTTATTTGTTTATTTAAATGAAGTCGACCAGTTGCCTGCCCTTACTTCCATTATCCGTCACTGAGACAAACTGAACAAAGTTCTGAGGTCGACCTTGTAAAGATAAGGATTCAGGTCTGTCTGCTGTTTACCTTTGCTCCTGCGCGCACTGTCCTTCTCTCCACATTTATGTGTTTGTTTGTTTGTCTATCTAATCTTTTGGGTTTTTATTTCTAATGAGGTCGACCAGTTGTCTATTTATTATTTTTTTTACTACGCATCAAGCTGCGCTGCTTGTCTTTGCTCCTGTGTGCTCGCGCACTCTCGCCTTTTCCACTTATTTATATTTTTGATTTATTTTTGATATATTCTGTCAATTTTAAAAAAAATACGCATCGTGCTGTGCAGTTTGTGTTTGCTTGAGTGCATTCGCGCGCACTCGCTTTCTAAACTTTACAATTTTTTTGTTATTATTTATCTATTCCTGAGAGTTTATCTTATTTTTTATTTGTTTATTTAAATGAAGTCGACCAGTTGCCTGCCCTTCCTTCCATTATCCGTCACCGAGACAAACTGAACAAAGTTCTGAGGTCGACCTTGTAAAGATAAGGATTCAGGTCTGTCTGCTGTTTACCTTTGCTCCTGCGCGCACTGCCCTTCTCTCCACATTTATGTGTTTGTTTGTTTGTCTATCTAATGTTTTAGGTTTTTATTTCTAATGAGGTCGACCAGTTGTCTATTTATTATTGTTTTTACTACGCATCAAGCTGCGCTGCTTGTCTTTGCTCCTGTGTGCTCGCGGACTCTCGCCTTTTCCACTTATTTTTATTTTTGATTTATTTTTGATTTATTTTGTCAATTTAAAAAAAAATTCGCATCGTGCTGTGCTGTTTGTGTTTGCTTGACTGCATTTGCGCGCTCTAGCTTTCTCCACTTTGCAATTTTTTTGTTATTATTTATCTATTCCTGAGAGTTTATCTTATTTTTTATTTGTTTATTTTAATGAAGTCGACCAGTTGCCTGCCCTTCCTTCCATTATCCGTCACCGAGACAAACTGAACAAAGTTCTGAGGTCGACCTTGTAAAGAGAAGGATTCAGGTCTGTCTGCTGTTTACCTTTGCTCCTGCCCGCACTGCCCTTCTCTCCACATTTATGTGTTTGTTTGTTTGTCTATCTAATCTTTTGGGTTTTTATTTCTAATGAGGTCGACCATTTGTCTATTTATTATTTTTTTTACTACGCATCAAGCTGCGCTGCTTGTCTTTGCTCCTGTGTGCTCGCGCACTCTCGCCTTTTCCACTTATTTTTATTTTTGATTTATTTTTGATTTATTTTGTCAATTAAAAAAAATACGCATCGTGCTGTGCTGTTTGTGTTTGCTTGAGTGAATTCGCGCGCTCTCGCTTTCTCCACTTTACAATTTTTTTGTTATTATTTATCTATTCCTGAGAGTTTATCTTATTTTTTATTTGTTTATTTAAATGAAGTCGACCAGTTGCCTGCCCTTCCTTCCATTATCCGTCACCGAGACAAACAGAACAATGTTCTGAGGTCGACCTTGTAAAGATAAGGATTCAGGTCTGTCTGCTGTTTACCTTTGCTCCTGCGCGCACTGCCCTTCTCTCCACATTCATGTGTTTGTTTGTTTGTCTATCTAATCTTTTGGGTTTTTATTTCTAATGAGGTCGACCAGTTGTCTATTTATTATTTTTTTTACTACGCATCAAGCTGCTCTGCTTGTCTTTGCTCCTGTGTGCTCGCGCACTCTCGCCTTTTCCACTTATTTTTATTTTTGATTTATTTTGTCAATTTTAAAAAAAAATACGCATCGTGCTGTGCTGTTTGTGTTTGCTTGAGTGCATTCGTGCGCTCTCGCTTTCTCCAATTTACAATTTTTTGTTATTATTTATCCATTCCTGAGTTTATCTTATTTTTTATTTGTTTATTTAAATGAAGTCGACCAGTTGCCTGCCCTTCCTTCCATTATCCGTCACCGAGACAAACTGAACAAAGTTCTGAGGTCGACCTTGTGAAGATAAGGATTCAGGTCTGTCTGCTGTTTACCTTTGCTCCTGCCCGCACTGCCCTTCTCTCCACATTTATGTGTTTGTTTGTTTGTCTAACTAATCTTTTGGGTTTTTATTTCTAATGAGGTCGACCAGTTGTCTATTTATTATTTTTTTTACTACGCATCAAGCTGCGCTGCTTGTCTTTGCTCCTGTGTGCTCGCGCACTCTCGCCTTTTCCACTTATTTTTATTTTTGATTTATTTTTGTTTTATTTTGTCAATTTATAAAAAAATACGCATCGTGCTGTGCTGTTTGTGTTTGCTTGAGTGCATTCGCGAGCTCTCGCTTTCTCCACTTTTCAATTTTCATGTTATTATTTATCTATTCCTGAGAGTTTATCTTATTTTTTATTTGTTTATTTAAATGAAGTCGACCAGTTGCCTGCCCTTCCTTCCATTATCCGTCACCGAGACAAACTGAACAAAGTTCTGAGGTCGACCTTGTAAAGATAAGGATTCAGGTCTGTCTGCTGTTTACCTTTGCTCCTGCGCGCACTGCCCTTCTCTCCACATTTATGTGTTTGTTTGTTTGTCTATCTAATCTTTTGGGTTTTTATTTCTAATGAGGTCGACCAGTTGTCTATTTATTATTTTTTTTACTACGCATCAAGCTGCGCTGCTTGTCTTTAGTCCTGTGTGCTCGCGCACTCTCGCCTTTTCCACTTATTTTTATTTTTGGTTTATTTTTGATTTATTTTGTCAATTTAAAAAAAATTACGCATCGTGCTGTGCTGTTTGTGTTTGCTTGAGTGCATTCGCGCGCTCTCGCTTTCTCCACTTTACAATTTTTTGTTATTATTTATCTATTCCTGAGAGTTTATCTTATTTTTTATTTGTTTATTTAAATGAAGTCGACCAGTTGCCTGCCCTTCCTTCCATTATCCGTCACCGAGACAAACTGAACAAAGTTCTGAGGTCGACCTTGTAAAGATAAGGATTCAGGTCTGTCTGCTGTTTACCTTTGCTCCTGCGCGCACTGCCCTTCTCTCCACATTTATGTGTTTGTTTGTTTGTCCATCTAATCTTTTGGGTTTTTATTTCTAATGAGGTCGACCAGTTGTCTATTTATTATTTTTTTACTACGCATCAAGCTGCGCTGCTTGTCTTTGCTCCTGTGTGCTTGCGAACTCTCGCCTTTTCACTTATTTTTATTTTTGATTTATTTTTGATTTATTTTGTCAATTTTAAAAAAAAATACGCATCGTGCTGTGCTGTTTGTGTTTGCTTGCGTGCATTCGCGCGCTCTCTCTTTCTCCAGTTTACAATTTTTTTGTTATTATTTATCCATTCCTGAGTTTATCTTATTTTTTATTTGTTTATTTAAATGAAGTCGACCAGTTGCCTGCCCTTCCTTCCATTATCCGTCACCGAGACAAACTGAACAAAGTTCTGAGGTCGACCTTGTAAAGATAAAGATTCAGGTCTGTCTGCTGTTTACCTTTGCTCCTGCCCGCACTGCCCTTCTCTCCACATTTATGTGTTTGTTTGTTTGTCTATCTAATCTTTTCGGTTTTTATTTCTAATGAGGTCGACCAGTTGTCTATTTATTATTTTGTTTACTACGCATCAAGCTGCGCTGCTTGTCTTTGCTCCTGTGTGCTCGCGCACTCTCGCCTTTTCCACTTATTTTTATTTTTGATTTATTTTTGTTTTATTTTGTCAATTTATAAAAAAATACGCATCGTGCTGTGCTGTTTGTGTTTGCTTGAGTGCATTCACGAGCTCTCGCTTTCTCCACTTTTCAATTTTTATGTTATTATTTATCTATTCCTGAGAGTTTTTCTTATTTTTTATTTGTTTATTTAAATGAAGTCGACCAGTTGCCTGCCCTTCCTTCCATTATCCGTCACAGAGACAAACTGAACAAAGTTCTGAGGTCGACCTTGTAAAGATAAGGATTCAGGTCTGTCTGCTGTTTACCTTTGCTCCTGCGCGCACTGCCGTCTCTCCACATTTATGTGTTTGTTTGTTTGTCTATCTAATCTTTTGGGTTTTTATTTTAATGATGTCGACCAGTTGTCTATTTATTATTTTTTTTACTACGCATCAAGCTGTGCTTCTTGTCTTTGCTCCTGTGTGCTCGCGCACTCTCGCCTTTTCCACTTATTTTTATTTTTGATTTATTTTTGATTTATTTTGTCAATTTAAAAAAAAATACGCATCGTCCTGTGCTGTTTGTGTTTGCTTGAGTGCATTCGCGCGCTCTCGCTTTCTCCACTTTACAATTTTTTTGTTATTATTTATCTATTCCTGAGAGTTTATCTTATTTTTTATTTGTTTATTTAAATGAAGTCGACCAGTTGCCTGCCCTTCCTTCCATTATCCGTCACCTAGACAAACTGAACAAAGTTCTGAGGTCGACCTTGTAAAGATAAGGATTCAGGTCTGTCTGCTGTTTACCTTTGCTCATGCGCGCACTGCCCTTCTCGCCACATTTATGTGTTTGTTTGTTTGTCTATCTAATCTTTTGGGTTTTTATTTCTAATGAGGTCGACCAGTTGTCTATTTATTATTTTTTTTACTACGCATCAAGCTGCGCTGCTTGTCTTTGCTCCTGTGTGCTCGCGCACTCTCGCCTTTTCCACTTATTTTTATTTTTGATTTATTTTGTCAATTTAAAAAAAAATACGCATCGTGCTGTGCTGTTTGTGTTTGCTTGATTGCATTCGCGCGCTCCTCGCTTTCTCCACTTTACAATTTTTTTGTTTTTATTTATCTATTCCTGAGAGTTTATCTTATTTTTTATTTGTTTATTTAAATGAAGTCGACCAGTTGCCTGCCCTTCCTTCCATTATCCGTCACCGAGACAAACTGAACAATGTTCTGAGGTCGACCTTGTAAAGATAAGGATTCAGGTCTGTCTGCTGTTTACCTTTGCTCCTGCGCGCACTGCCCTTCTCTCCACATTTATGTGTTTGTTTGTTTGTCTATCTAATCTTTTGGGTTTTTATTTCTAATGAGGTCGACCAGTTGTCTATTATTTTTTTTTTACTACGCATCAAGCTGCGCTGCTTGTCTTTGCTCCTGTGTGCTCGCGCACTCTCGCCTTTTCCACTTATTTTTATTTTTGATTTATTTTTGATATATTTTGTCAATTTTAAAGAAAATACGCATCGTGCTGTGCTGTTTGTGTTTGCTTGAGTGCATTCGCGCGCTCTCGCTTTCTCCACTTTACAATTTTTTTGTTATTATTTATCTATTCCTGAGAGTTTATCTTATTTTTTATTTGTTTATTTAAATGAAGTCGACCAGTTGCCTGCCCTTCCTTCCATTATCCGTCACCGAGACAAACTGAACAAAGTTCTGAGGTCGACCTTGTAAAGATAAGGATTCAGGTCTGTCTGCTGTTTACCTTTGCTCCTGCGCGCACTGCCCTTCTCTCCACATTTATGTGTTTGTTTGTCTATCTAATCTTTGGGTTTTTATTTCTAATGAGGTCGGACCAGTTGTCTATTTATTATTTTTTTTTACTACGCATCAAGCTGTGCTGCTTGTCTTTGCTCCTGTGTGCTCGCGCAGTCTCGCCTTTTCCACTTATTTTATTTTAGATTTATTTTTGATTTATTTTGTCAATTTTAAAAAAAATACGCATCGTGCTGTGCTGTTTGTGTTTGCTTGAGTGCATTCGCGCGCTCTCGCTTTCCTCCACTTTACAATTTTTTTGTTATTATTTATCTATTCCTGAGAGTTTATCTTATTTTTTATTTGTTTATTTAAATGAAGTCGACCAGTTGCCTGCCCTTCCTTCCATTATCCGTCACCGAGACAAACTGAACAAAGTTCTGAGGTCGACCTTGTGAAGATAAGGATTCAGGTCGGTCTGCTGTTTACCTTTGCTCCTGCGCGCACTGCCGTTCTCTCCACTTTTATGTGTTTGTTTGTTTGTCTATATAATCTTTTGGGTTTTTATTTCTAATGAGGTCGACCAGTTGCCTATTTATTAATTTTTTTACTACGCATGAAGCTGCGCTGCTTGTCTTTGCTCCTGTGTGCTCGCGCACTCTCGCCTTTTCCACTTATTTTTATTTTTGATTTATTTTTGATTTATTTTGTCAATTTTAAAAAAAATACGCATCGTGCTGTGCTGTTTGTGTTTGCTTGAGTGCATTCGCGCGCTCTCGCTTTCTCCACTTTACAATTTTTTTGTTATTATTTATCTATTCCTGAGAGTTTATCTTATTTTTTATTTGTTTATTTAAATGAAGTCGACCAGTTGCCTGCCCTTACTTCCATTATCCGTCACTGAGACAAACTGAACAAAGTTCTGAGGTCGACCTTGTAAAGATAAGGATTCAGGTCTGTCTGCTGTTTACCTTTGCTCCTGCGCGCACTGTCCTTCTCTCCACATTTATGTGTTTGTTTGTTTGTCTATCTAATCTTTTGGGTTTTTATTTCTAATGAGGTCGACCAGTTGTCTATTTATTATTTTTTTTACTACGCATCAAGCTGCGCTGCTTGTCTTTGCTCCTGTGTGCTCGCGCACTCTCGCCTTTTCCACTTATTTATATTTTTGATTTATTTTTGATATATTTTGTCAATTTTAAAAAAAATACGCATCGTGCTGTGCAGTTTGTGTTTGCTTGAGTGCATTCGCGCGCACTCGCTTTCTAAACTTTACAATTTTTTTGTTATTATTTATCTATTCCTGAGAGTTTATCTTATTTTTTATTTGTTTATTTAAATGAAGTCGACCAGTTGCCTGCCCTTCCTTCCATTATCCGTCACCGAGACAAACTGAACAAAGTTCTGAGGTCGACCTTGTAAAGATAAGGATTCAGGTCTGTCTGCTGTTTACCTTTGCTCCTGCGCGCACTGCCCTTCTCTCCACATTTATGTGTTTGTTTGTTTGTCTATCTAATGTTTTAGGTTTTTATTTCTAATGAGGTCGACCAGTTGTCTATTTATTATTGTTTTTTACTACGCATCAAGCTGCGCTGCTTGTCTTTGCTCCTGTGTGCTCGCGGACTCTCGCCTTTTCCACTTATTTTTATTTTTGATTTATTTTTGATTTATTTTGTCAATTTAAAAAAAAATTCGCATCGTGCTGTGCTGTTTGTGTTTGCTTGACTGCATTTGCGCGCTCTAGCTTTCTCCACTTTGCAATTTTTTTGTTATTATTTATCTATTCCTGAGAGTTTATCTTATTTTTTATTTGTTTATTTTAATGAAGTCGACCAGTTGCCTGCCCTTCCTTCCATTATCCGTCACCGAGACAAGCTGAACAAAGTTCTGAGGTCGACCTTGTAAAGAGAAGGATTCAG
>NW_025958821.1:0-24904 GCF_023159225.1 Perognathus longimembris pacificus | reverse complement strand
AGCGCAGCTTGATGCGAAGTAAAAAAAAATAATAAATAGACAACTGGTCGACCTCATTAGAAATAAAAACCCAAAAGATTAGATAGACAAAGAAACAAACACATAAATGTGGAGAGAAGGGCAGTGCGCGCAGGAGCAAAGGTAAACAGCAGACAGACCTGATTCTTATCTTTACAAGGTCCGACCTCAGAACTTTGTTCAGTTTGTCTCGGTGGCGGATAATGGAAGGAAGGGCAGGCAACTGGTCGACTTCATTTAAATAAACAAATAAAAAATAAGATAAACTCTCAGGAATAGTTAAATAATAACAAAAAAATTGAAAGTGGAGAAAGAGAGAGAGCGCCAATGCACTCAAGCAAACACAAACAGCACAGCACGATGCGTATTTTTTTTAAATTGACAAAATAAATCAAAAATAAAAATAAGTGGAAAAGGCGAGAGTGCGCGAGCACACAGGAGCAAAGACAAGCAGCGCAGCTTGATGCGTAGTAAAAAAATAATAAATAGACAACTGGTCGACCTCATTAGAAATAAAAACCCAAAAGATTAGATAGACAAACAAACATACACATAAATGTGGGGAGGAAGGGCAGAGCGCGCAGGAGCAAAGGTAAACAGCAGACAGACCTGAATCCTTATCTTTACAAGGTCGACCTCAGAACTTTTTTCAGTTTGTCTCGGTGACGGATAATGGAAGGAAGGGCAGGCAACTGGTCGACTTCATTTAAATAAACAAATAAAAAATAAGATGAACTCTCAGGAATAGATAAATAATAACAAAAAAATTGTAAAGTGGAGAAAGATGAGAGCGCGCGAATGCACTCAAGCAAACACAAACAGCACAGCACGATGCGTATTTTTTTTTCAAATTGACAAAATAAATCAAAATAAAAATAAGTGGAAAAGGCGAGATGTGCGCGAGCACACAGGAGGCAAAGACAAGCAGCGCAGCGTGATGCGTAGTAAAAAAATAATAAATAGACAACTGGTCGACCTCAATAGAAATAAAAACCCAAAAGATAAGATAGACAAAGAAACAAACACATAAATTTGGAGAGAAGGGCATGCGCGCAGGAGCAAAGGTAAACAGCAGACAGACCTGAATCCTTATCTTTACAAGGTCGAACTCAGAACTTTGTTCAGTTTGTCTCGGTGACGGATAATGGAAGGAAGGGTAGGCAATTGGTCGACTTCATTTAAATAAACAAATAAAAATAAGATAAACTCTCAGGAATAGATAAATAATAACAAAAAATTGTAAAGTGGAGAAAGCGAGAGCGCGCGAATGCACTCAAGCAAACACAAACAGCACAGCACGATGCGTATTTTTTTTTTAAATTGACAAAATAAATCAAAAATAAATCAAAAATAAAAATAAGTGGAAAAGGCGAGAGGTGCGCGAGCACACAGGAGCAAACACAAGCAGCACAGATTGATGCGTAGTAAAAAAAAATAATAAATAGACAACTGCTCGACCTCATTAGAAATAATAACCCAAAAGATTAGATAGACAAACAAACAAACACATAAATGTGGAGAGAAGGGCAGTGCGCGCAGGAGCAAAGGTAAACAGCAGACAGACCTGAATCCTTATCTTTACAAGTTCGACCTCACAACTTTGTTCAGTTTGTCTCGGTGACGGATAATGGAAGGAAGGGCAGGCAACTGGTCGACTTCATTTAAATAAACAAATAAAAAAATAAGATAAACTCTAAGGAATAGATAAATAATAACAAAAAAATTGTAAAGTGGAGAAAAGCGAGAGCGCGCGAATGCACTCAAGCAAACACAAACAGCACAGCACGATGCGTATTTTTTTTTTAAAATTGACAAAATAAATCAAAAATAAAAATAAGTGGAAAAGGCGAGAGTGCGCGAGCACACAGGAGCAAAGACAAGCAGCGCAGCTTGATGCGTAGTAAAAAAAATAATAAATAGACAACTGGTCGACCTCATTAGAAATAAAAACCCAAAAGATTAAATAGACAAACAAACAAACACATAAATGTGGAAAGAAGGGCAGTGCGCGCAGGAGCAAAGGTAAACAGCAGACAGACCTGAATCCTTATCTTTACAAGGTCGACCTCAGAACTTTGTTCAGTTTGTCTCGGTGACGGATAATGGAAGGAAGGGCAGGCAACTGGTCGACTTCATTTAAATAAACAAATAAAAAATAAGATAAACTCTCAGGAATAGATAAATAATAACAAAAAAATTGTAAAGTGGAGAAAGCGAGAGCGCGCGAATGCACTCAAGCAAACACAAACAGCACAGCACGATGCGTATTTTTTTTTAAAATTGACAAAATAAATCAAAAATAAAAATAAGTGGAAAAGGCGAGATGTGCGCGAGCACACAGAGGAAAGACAAGCAGCGCAGCTTGATGCGTAGTAAAAAAAATAATAAATAGACAACTGGTCGACCTCATTAGAAATAAAAACCCAAAAGATTAGATAGACAAAGAAACAAACACATAAATGTGGAGAGAAGGGCAGTGCGCGCAGGAGCAAAGGTAAACAGCAGACAGACCTGAATTCTTATCTTTACAAGGTCGACCTCAGAACTTTGTTCAGTTTGTCTCGGTGGCGGATAATGGAAGGAAGGGCAGGCAACTGGTCGACTTCATTTAAATAAACAAATAAAAAATAAGATAAACTCTCAGGAATAGTTAAATAATAACAAAAAAATTGTAAAGTGGAGAAAGAGAGAGCGCGCCAATGCACTCAAGCAAACACAAACAGCACAGCACGATGCGTATTTTTTTTTAAATTGACAAAATAAATCAAAAATAAAAATAAGTGGAAAAGGCGAGAGTGCGCGAGCACACAGGAGCAAAGACAAGCAGCGCAGCTTGATGCGTAGTAAAAAAATAATAAATAGACAACTGGTCGACCTCATTAGAAATAAAAACCCAAAAGATTAGATAGACAAACAAACATACACATAAATGTGGGGAGAAGGGCAGAGCGCGCAGGAGCAAAGGTAAACAGCAGACAGACCTGAATCCTTATCTTTACAAGGTCGACCTCAGAACTTTTTTCAGTTTGTCTCGGTGACGGATAATGGAAGGAAGGGCAGGCAACTGGTCGACTTCATTTAAATAAACAAATAAAAAATAAGATAAACTCTCAGGAATAGATAAATAATAACAAAAAATTGTAAAGTGGAGAAAGAGAGAGCGGGCGAATGCACTCAAGCAAACACAGACAGCACAGCACGATGCGTATTTTTTTTTCAAATTGACAAAATAAATCAAAAATAAAAATAAGTGGAAAAGGCGAGAGTGCGCGAGCACACAGGAGCAAAGACAAGCAGCGCAGCTTGATGCGTAGTAAAAAAAAATAATAAATAGACAACTGGTCGACCTCATTAGAAATAAAAATCCTAAAGATAAGATAGACAAACAAACAAACACATAAATGTGGAAAGAAGGGCAGTGCGCGCAGGAGCAAAGGTAAACAGCAGACAGACCTGAATCCTTATCTTTACAAGGTCGACCTCAGAACTTTGTTCAGTTTGTCTCGGTGACGGATAATGGAAGGAAGGGCAGGCAACTGGTCGACTTCATTTAAATAAACAAATAAAAAATAAGATAAACTCTCAGGAATAGATAAATAATAACAAAAAAATTGTAAAGTGGAGAAAGCGAGAGCGCGCGAATGCACTCAAGCAAACACAAACAGCACAGCACGATGCGTATTTTTTTTACAATTGAGAAAATAAATCAAAAATAAAAATAAGTGGAAAAGGCGAGAGTGCGCGAGCACACAGGAGCAAAGACAAGCAGCGCAGCGTGATGCGTAGTAAAAAAAATAATAAATAGACAACTGGTCGACCTCAATAGAAATAAAAACCCAAAAGATAAGATAGACAAAGAAACAAACACATAAATTTGGAGAGAAGGGCAGTGCGCGCAGGAGCAAAGGTAAACAGCAGACAGACCTGAATCCTTATCTTTACAAGGTCGAACTCAGAACTTTGTTCAGTTTGTCTCGGTGACTGATAATGGAAGGAAGGGTAGGCAATTGGTCGACTTCATTTAAATAAACAAATAAAAAATAAGATAAACTCTCAGGAATAGATAAATAATAACAAAAAAATTGTAAAGTGGAGAAAGCGAGAGCGCGCGAATGCACTCAAGCAAACACAAACAGCACAGCACGATGCGTATTTTTTTTTTAAAATTGACAAAATAAATCAAAAATAAATCAAAAATAAAAATAAGTGGAAAAGGCGAGAGGTGCGCGAGCACACAGGAGCAAACACAAGCAGCACAGATTGATGCGTAGTAAAAAAAATAATAAATAGACAACTGCTCGACCTCATTAGAAATAATAACCCAAAAGATTAGATAGACAAACAAACAAACACATAAATGTGGAGAGAAGGGCAGTGCGCGCAGGAGCAAAGGTAAACAGCAGACAGACCTGAATCCTTACCTTTACAAGTTCGACCTCACAACTTTGTTCAGTTTGTCTCGGTGACGGATAATGGAAGGAAGGGCAGGCAACTGGTCGACTTCATTTAAATAAACAAATAAAAAATAAGATAAACTCTCAGGAATAGATAAATAATAACAAAAAAATTGTAAAGTGGAGAAAGCGAGAGCGCGCGAATGCACTCAAGCAAACACAAACAGCACTGCACGATGCGTATTTTTTTTTTAAAATTGACAAAATAAATCAAAAATAAAAATAAGTGGAAAAGGCGAGAGTGCGCGAGCACACAGGAGCAAAGACAAGCAGCGCAGCTTGATGCGTATTAAAAAAAATAATAAATAGACAACTGGTCGACCTTATTAGAAATAAAAACCCAAAAGATTAGATAGACAAACAAACAAACACATAATTGTGGAGAGAAGGGCAGTGTGCGCAGGAGCAAAGGTAAACAGCAGACAGACCTGAATCCTTATCTTTACAAGGTCGACCTCAGAACTTTGTTCATTTTGTCTCGGTGACGGATAATGGAAGGAAGGGCAGGCAACTGGTCGACTTCATTTAAATAAACAAATAAAAAATAAGATAAACTCTCAGGAATAGTTAAATAATAACAAAAAAATTGTAAAGTGGAGAAAGAGAGAGCGCGCCAATGCACTCAAGCAAACACAAACAGCACAGCACGATGCGTATTTTTTTTTAATTGACAAAATAAATCAAAAATAAAAATAAGTGGAAAAGGCGAGAGTGCGCGAGCACACAGGAGCAAACACAAGCAGCGCAGCTTGATGCGTAGTAAAAAAAATAATAAATAGACAACTGGTCGACCTCATTAGAAATAAAAACCCAAAAGATTAGATAGACAAACAAACAAACACATAAATATGGAGAGAAGGGCAGTGCGCGCAGGAGCAAAGGTAAACAGCAGACAGACCTGAATCCTTATCTTTACAAGGTCGACCTCAGAACTTTGTTCAGTTTGTCTCGGTGACGGATAATGGAAGGAAGGGCAGGCAACTGGTGGACTTAATTTAAATAAACAAATAAAATATAAGATAAATTCTCAGGAATAGATGAATAATAACAAAAAAATTGTAAAGTGGAGAAAGCGAGAGCGCGCGAATGCACTCAAGCAAACACAAACAACACAGCACGATGCGTATTTTTTTTTAAATTGAAAAATAAATCAAAAATAAAAATAAGTGGAAAAGGCGAGAGTGCGCGAGCACACAGGAGCAAAGACAAGCAGCGCAGCTTGATGTGTAGTAAAAAAAAAAATAAATAGACAACTGGTCGACCTCATTAGAAATAAAAACCCAAAAGATTAGATAGACAAACAAACAAACACATAAATATGGAGAGAAGGGCAGTGCGCGCAGGAGCAAAGGTAAACAGCAGACAGACCTGAATCCTTATCTTTACAAGGTCGACCTCAGAATTTCTTCAGTTTCTATCGGTGACGGATAATGGAAGGAAGGGCAGGCAACTGGTCGACTTCATTTAAATAAACAAATAAAAAATAAGATAAACTCTCAGGAATAGATAAATAATAACAAAAAAATTGTAAAGTGGAGAAAGCGAGAGCGCGCGAATGCACTCAAGCAAACACAAACAACACAGCACGATGCGTATTTTTTTAAATTGACAAAATAAATCAAAAAGAAATCAAAAATAAAAATAAGTGGAAAAGGCGAGAGTGCACGAGCACACAGGAGCAAAGACAAGCAGCGCAGCTTGATGCGTACTAAAAAAATTAATAAATAGACAACTGGTCGACCTCATTATAAATAAAAACCCAAAAGATTAGATAGACAAACAAACAAACACATAAATGTGGAGAGAAGGGCAGTGCGCGCAGGAGCAAAGGTAAACAGCAGACAGACCTGAATCCTTATCTTTACAAGGTCGACTTCAGAACTTTGTTCAGTTTCTCTCGGTGACGGATAAAGGAAGGAAGGCCAGGCAACTGGTCGACTTCTTTTAAATAAACAAATAAAAAATAAGATAAACTCTCAGGAATAGATAAATAATAACAAAAAAATTGTAAAGTGGAGAAAGCGAGAGCGCGCGAATGCACTCAAGCAAACACAAACAGCACAGCACGATGCGTATTTTTTTTAAATTGACAAAATAAATCAAAAAGAAATCAAAAATAAAAATAAGTGGAAAAGGCGAGAGTGCACGAGCACACAGGAGCAAAGACAAGCAGCGCAGCTTGATGCGTAGTAAAAAAAATAAAAAATAGACAACTGGTCGACCTCATTAGAAATAAAAACCCAAAGATTAGATAGACAAACAAACAAACACATAAATGTGGAGAGAAGGGCAGTGCGCGCAGGAGCAAAGGTAAACAGCAGACAGACCTGAATGCTTATCTTTACAAGGTCGACCTCAGAACTTTGTTCAGTTTGTCTCGGTGACGGATAATGGAAGGAAGGGCAGGCAACTGGTCGACTTCATTTCAATAAACAAATAAAAAATAAGATAAACTCTCAGGAATAGATAAATAATAACAAAAAAATTGTAAAGTGGAGAAAGCGAGAGCGCGCGAATGCACTCAAGCAAACACAAACAGCACAGCACGATGCGTATTTTTTTAAAAATTGACAAAATAAATCAAAAAGAAATCAAAAATAAAAATAAGTGGAAAAGGCGAGAGTGCACGAGCACACAGGAGCAAAGACAAGCAGCGCAGCTTGATGCGTAGTAAAAAAAATAATAAATAGACAACTGGTCGACCTCATTAGAAATAAAAACCCAAAGATTAGATAGACAAACAAACAAACACATAAATGTGGAGAGAAGGGCAGTGCGCGCAGGAGCAAAGGTAAACAGCAGACAGACCTGAATGCTTATCTTTACAAGGTCGACCTCAGAACTTTGTTCAGTTTCTCTCGGTGACGGATAATGGAAGGAAGGGCAGGCAACTGGTCGACTTCATTTAAATAAACAAATAAAAAATAAGATAAACTCTCAGGAATAGATAAATAATAACAAAAAATTGTAAAGTGGAGAAAGAGAGAGCGCGCGAATGCACTCAAGCAAACACAAACAGCACAGCACGATGCGTATTTTTTTTTAAATTGACAAAATAAATCAAAAATAAAAATAAGTGGAAAAGGCGAGAGTGCGCGAGCACACAGGAGCAAAGACAAGCAGCGCAGCTTGATGCGTAGTAAAAAAAATAATAAATAGACAACTGGTCGACCTCATTAGAAATAAAAACCCAAAAGATAAGACAGACAAACAAACAAACACATAAATGTGGAAAGAAGGGCAGTGCGCGCAGGAGCAAAGGTAAACAGCAGACAGACCTGAATCCTTATCTTTACAAGGTCGACCTCAGAACTTTGTTCAGTTTGCCTCGGTGACGGATAATGGAAGGAAGGGCAGGCAACTGGTCGACTTCATTTAAATAAACAAATAAAAAATAAGATAAACTCTCAGGAATAGATAAATAATAACAAAAAAATTGTAAAGTGGAGAAAGCGAGAGCGCGCGAATGCACTCAAGCAAACACAAACAGCACAGCACGATGCGTATTTTTTTTCAAAATTGACAAAATAAATCAAAAATAAAAATAAGTGGAAAAGGCGAGTGTGCGCGAGCACACAGGAGCAAAGACAAGCAGCGCAGCGTGATGCGTAGTAAAAAAAATAATAAATAGACAACTGGTCGACCTCAATAGAAATAAAAACCCAAAAGATTAGATAGACAAAGAAACAAACACATAAATGTGGAGAGAAGGGCAGTGCGCGCAGGAGCAAAGGTAAACAGCAGACAGACCTGAATCCTTATCTTTACAAGGTCGACCTCAGAACTTGGTTCAGTTTGTCTCGGTGAAGGATAATGGAAGGAAGGGCAGGCAACTGGTCGACTTCATTTAAATAAACAAATAAAAAATAAGATAAACTCACAGGAATAGATAAATAATAACAAAAAAATTGTAAAGTGGAGAACGCGAGAACGCGCGAATGAACTCAAGCAAACACAAACAGCACAGCACGATGCGTATTTTTTTTTAAATTGACAAAATAAATCAAAAATAAAAATAAGTGGAAAAGGCGAGAGTGCGCGAGCACACAGGAGCAAAGACAAGCCGCGCAGCTTGATGCGTAGTAAAAAAAATAATAAATAGATAACTGGTCGACCTCATTAGAAATAAAAACCCAAAAGATTAGATAGACAAACAAACAAACACATAAATGTGGAGAGAAGGGCAGTGCGCGCAGGAGCAAATGTAAACAGCAGACAGACCTGAATCCTTATCTTTACAAGGTCGACCTCAGAACTTTGTTCAGTTTGTCTCGGTGACGGATAATGTAAGGAAGGGCAGGCAACTGGTCGACTTCATTTAAATAAACAAATAAAAAATAAGATAAACTCTCAGGAATAGATAAATAATGACAAAAAAATTGTAAAGTGGAGAAAGCGAGAGCGCGCGAATGCACTCAAGCAAACACAAACAGCACAGCACGATGCGTATTTTTTTTTTAAATTGACAAAATAAATCAAAAATAAAAATAAGTGGAAGAGGCGAGAGGCGCGAGCACACAGGAGCAAAGACAAGCAGGGCAGCTTGATGCGTAGTAAAAAAAATAATAAATAGACAACTGGTCGACCTCATTAGAAATAAAAACCCAAAAGATTAGATAGACAAACAAACAAACACATAAATGTGGAGAGAAGGGCAGTGCGCGCAGGAGCAAAGGTAAACAGCAGACAGACCTGAATCCTTATCTTTACAAGGTCGACCTCAGAACTTTGTTCAGTTTGTCTCGGTGACGGATAATGGAAGGAAGGGCAGGCAACTGGTCGACTTCATTTAAATAAACAAATGAAATATAAGATAAACTCTCAGGAATAGATAAATAATAACAAAAAAATTGTAAATTGGAGAAAGCGAGAGCGCGCGAATGCAATCAAGCAAACACAAACAGCACAGCACGATGCGTTTTTTTTTTTAAATTGACAAAATAAATCAAAAATAAAAATAAGTGGAAAAGGCGAGAGTGCGCGAGCACAAAGGAGCAAAGACAAGCAGCGCAGCTTGATGCGTAGTAAAAAAAATAATAAATAGATAACTGGTTGACCTCATTAGAAATAAAAACCCAAAAGATTAGATAGACAAACAAACAAACACATAAATGTGGAGAGAAGGGCAGTGCGCGCAGGAGCAAAGGTAAACAGCAGACAGACCTGAATCCTTATCTTTACAAGGTCGACCTCAGAACTTTGTTCAGTTTGTCTCGGTGACGGATAATGGAAGGAAGGGCAGGCAACTGGTCGACTTCATTTAAATAAACAAATAAAAAATAAGATAAACTCTCAGGAATAGATAAATAATAACAAAAAAATTGTAAAGTGGAGAAAGCGAGAGCGCGCGAATGCACTCAAGCAAACACAAACAGCACAGTACATTGCGTATTTTTTTTAAATTGACAAAATAAATCAAAAATAAATCAAAAATAAAAACAAGTGGAAAAGGGGAGAGGGCGCGAGCACACAGGAGCAAAGTCAAGCAGCGCCGCTTGATGCGTAGTAAAAAAAATAATAAATAGACAACTGGTCGACCTCATTAGAAATAAAAACCCAAAAGATTCGATAGACAAACAAACAAACATATAAATGTGGAGAGAAGGGCAGTGCGCGCAGGAGCAAAGGTAAACAGCAGACAGACCTGAATCCTTATCTTTACAAGGTCGACCTCAGAACTTTGTTCAGTTTGTCTCGGTGACGGATAATGGAAGGAAGGGCAGGCAACTGGTCGACTTCATTTAAATAAACAAATAAAAAATAAGATAAACTCTCAGGAATAGATAAATAATAACAAAAAAATTGTAAAGTGGAGAAAGCGAGAGCGCGCGAATGCACTCAAGCAAACACAAACAGCACAGCACGATGCGTATTTTTTTTTAAATTGACAAAATAAATCAAAAATAAAACAAAAATAAAAATAATTGGAAAAGGCGAGAGTGTGCGAGCACACAGGAGCAAATACAAGCAGCGCAGCTTGATGCGTAGTAAAAAAAATAATAAATCGACAACTGGTCTACCTCATTAGAAATAAAAACCCAAAAGATTAGATAGACAAACAAACAAACACATAAATGTGGAGAGAAGGGCAGTGCGCGCAGGAGCAAAGGTAAACAGCAGACAGACCTGAATGCTTATCTTTACAAGGTCGACCTCAGAACTTTGTTCAGTTTGTCTCGCTGACGGAAAATGGAAGGAAGGGCAAGCAACTGGTCGACTTCATTTAAATAAACAAATAAAAAATAAGATAAACTCTCAGGAATAGATAAATAATAACAAAAAAATTGTAAAGTGGAGAAAGCGAGAGCGCGCGAATGCACTCAAGCAAACACAAACAGCACAGCACGATGCGTATTTTTTTTAAATTGACAAAATAAATCAAAAATAAAAATAAGTGGAAAAGGCGAGAGTGCGCGAGCACAAAGGAGCAAAGACAAGCAGCGCAGCTTGATGCGTAGTAAAAAAATAATAAATAGATAACTGGTCGACGTCATTAGAAATAAAAACCCAAAAGATTAGATAGACAAACAAACAAACACATAAATGTGGAGAGAAGGGCAGTGCGCGCAGGAGCAAAGGTAAACAGCAGACAGACCTGAATCCTTATCTTTACAAGGTCGACCTCAGAACTTTGTTCAGTTTGTCTCGGTGACGGATAATGGAAGGAAGGGCAGGCAACTGGTCGACTAAATTTAAATAAACAAAAAATAAGATAAACTCTCAGGAATAGATAAATAATAACAAAAAAATTGTAAAGTGGAGAAAGCGAGAGCGCGCGAATGCACTCAAGCAAACACAAACAGCACAGCACGATGCGTATTTTTTTTTAAATTGACAAAATAAATCAAAAATAAAAATAAGTGGAAAAGGCGAGAGTGTGCGAGCACACAGGAGCAAAGACAAGCAGCGCAGCTTGATGCGTAGTAAAAAAAATAATAAATAGACAACTGGTCGACCTCATTAGAAATAAAAACCCAAAAGATTAGATAGACAAACAAACAAACACATAAATGTGGAGAGAAGGGCAGAGCGCGCAGGAGCAAAGGTAAACAGCAGACAGACATGAATCCTTATCTTTACAAGGTCGACCTCAGAACTTTGTTCAGTTTGTCTCGGTGACGGATAATGGAAGGAAGGGCAGGCAACTGGTCGACTAAATTTAAATAAACAAAAAATAAGATAAACTCTCAGGAATAGATAAATAATAACAAAAAAAATGTAAAGTGGAGAAAGCGAGAGCGCGCGAATGCACTCAAGCAAACACAAACAGCACAGCACCATGCGTATATTTTTTTAAATTGACAAAATAAATCAAAAATAAATCAAAAATAAAAATAAGTGGAAAAGGCGAGAGTGCGCGAGCACACAGGAGCAAAGACAAGCAGCGCAGCTTGATGCGTAGTAAAAAAAATAATAAATAGACAACTGGTCGACCTCATTAGAAATAAAAACCCAAAAGATTAGATAGACAAACAAACAAACACATAAATGTGGAGAGAAGGGCAGAGCGCACAGGAGCAAAGGTAAACAGCAGACAGACCTGAATCCTTATCTTTACAAGGTCGACCTCAGAACTTTGTTCAGTTTGTCTCGGTGACGGATAATGGAAGGAAGGGCAGGCAACTGGTCGACTAAATTTAAATAAACAAAAAATAAGATAAACTCTCAGGAATAGATAAATAATAACAAAAAAATTGTAAAGTGGAGAAAGCGAGAGCGCGCGAATGCACTCAAGCAAACACAAACAGCACAGCACCATGCGTATTTTTTTTAAATTGACAAAATAAATCAAAAATAAATCAAAAATAAAAATAAGTGGAAAAGGCGAGAGTGCGCGAGCACACAGGAGCAAAGACAAGCAGCGCAGCTTGATGCGTAGTAAAAAAAATAATAAATAGACAACTGGTCGACCTCATTAGAAATAAAAACCCAAAAGATTAGATAGACAAACAAACACATAAATGTGGAGAGAAGGGCAGAGCGGGCAGGAGCAAAGGTAAACAGCAGACAGACCTGAATCCTTATCTTTACAAGGTCGACCTCAGAACTTTGTTCAGTTTGTCTCGGTGACGGATAATGGAAGGAAGGGCAGGCAACTGGTCGACTTCATTTAAATAAACAAATACAAAATAAGATAAACTCTCAGGAATAGATAAATAATAACAAAAAAATTGAAAAGTGGAGAAAGCGAGAGCGCGCGGATGCACTCAAGTAAACACAAACAGCACAGCACGATGCGTATTTTTTTTATATTGACAAAATAAATCAAAAATAAATCAAAAATAAAAATAAGTGGAAAAGGCGAGAGTGCGCGAGCACACAGGAGCAAAGACAAGGAGCGAAGCTTGATGCGTAGTAAAAAAAAATAAATAGACAACTGGTCGACCTCATTAGAAATAAAAACCCAAAAGATTAGATAGACAAACAAACAAACACATAAATGTGGAGAGAAGAGCAGTGCGCGCAGGAGCAAAGGTAAACAGCAGACAGACCTGAATCCTTATCTTTACAAGGTCGACCTCAGAACTTTGTTCAGTTTGTCTCGGTGACGGATAATGGAAGGAAGGGCAGGCAACTGGTCGACTTCATTTAAATAAACAAATAAAAAATAAGATAAACTCTCAGGAATAGATAGATAATAACAAAAAATTGTAAAGTGGAGAAAGCGAGAGCGCGCGAATGCACTCAAGTAAACACAAACAGCACAGCACGATGCGTATTTTTTTTAAATTGACAAAATAAATCAAAAATAAATCAAAAATAAAAATAAGTGGAAAAGGCGAGAGTGCGCGAGCACACAGGAGCAAAGACAAGCAGCGCAGCTTGATGCGTAGTAAAAAAAATAATAAATAGACAACTGGTCGACCTCATTAGAAATAAAAACCCAAAAGATTAGATAGACAAACAAACAAACACATAAATGTGGAGAGAAGGGCAGAGCGCGCAGGAGCAAAGGTAAACAGCAGACAGACCTGAATCCTTATCTTTACAAGGTCGACCTCAGAACTTTGTTCAGTTTGTCTCGGTGACGGATAATGGAAGGAAGGGCAGGCAACTGGTCGACTAAATTTAAATAAACAAAAAAATAAGATAAACTCTCAGGAATAGATAAATAATAACAAAAAAATTGTAAAGTGGAGAAAGCGAGAGCGTGCGAATACACTCAAGCAAACACAAACAGCACAGCACGATGCGTATTTTTTTTAAATTGACAAAATAAATCAAAAATAAATCAAAAATAAAAATAAGTGGAAAAGGCGAGAGTGCGCGAGCACACAGGAGCAAAGACAAGCAGCGCAGCTTGATGCGTAGTAAAAAAAATAATAAATAGACAACTGGTCGACCTCATTAGAAATAAAAACCCAAAAGATTAGATAGACAAACAAACAAACACATAAATGTGGAGAGAAGGGCAGTGCGCGCAGGATCAAAGGTAAACAGCAGACAGACCTGAATCCTTATCTTTAAAAGGTCGACCTCAGAACTTTGTTCAGTTTGTTTCGGTGACGGATAATGGAAGGAAGGGCAGGCAATTGGTCGACTTCATTTAAATAAACAAATAAAAAATACGATAAACTCTCAGGAATAGATAAATAATAACAAAAAAATTGTAAAGTGCAGAACGCGAGAGCGCGCGAATGCACTCAAGCAAACACAAACAGCACAGCACGATGCGTATTTTTTTTAAATTGACAAAATAAATCAAAAATAAATCAAAACTAAAAATAAGTGGAAAAGGCGAGAGTGCGCGAGCACACAGGAGCAAAGACAAGCAGCGCAGCTTGATGCGTAGTAAAAAAAAATAATAAATAGACAACTGGTCGACCTCATTAGAAATAAAAACCCAAAAGATTAGATAGACAAACAAACAAACACATAAATGTGGAGAGAAGGGCAGTGCGCGCAGGAGCAAAGGTAAACAGCAGACAGACCTGAATCCTTATCTTTACAAGGTCGACCACAGAACTTTGGTCAGTTTGTCTTGGTGACGGATAATGGAAGGAAGGGCAGGCAACTGGTCGCCTTCATTTAAATAAACAAATAAAAAATAAGATAAACTCTCAGGAATAGATAAATAATAACAAAAAAATTGTAAAGTGGAGAAAGCGAGATCGCGCGAATGCACTCAAGCCAACACAAACAGCACAGCACGATGCGTATTTTTTTTTAAATTGACAAAATAAATCATAAATAAATCAAAGGTAAAAATAAGTGGAAAAGGCGAGAGTGCGCGAGCACACAGGAGCAAAGACAAGCAGCGCAGCTTGATGCGTAGTAAAAAAAATAATAAATAGACAACTGGTCGACCTCATTAGAAATAAAAACCCAAAAGATTAGATAGACAAACAAACAAACACATAAATGTGGAGAGAAGGGTAGTGCGTGCAGGAGCAAAGGTAAACAGCAGACAGACCTGAACCCTTATCTTTACAAGGTCGACCTCAGAACTTTGTTCAGTTTGTCTCGGTGACGGATAATGGAAGGAAGGGCAGGCAACTGGTCGACTTCATTTAAATAAACAAATAAAAAATAAGATAAACTCTCAGGAATAGATAGATAATAACAAAAAATTGTAAAGTGGAGAAAGCGAGAGCGCGCGAATGCACTCAAGCAAACACAAACAGCACAGCACGATGCGTATTTTTTTTAAATTGACAAAATAAATCAAAAATAAATCAAAAATAAAAATAAGTGGAAAAGGCGAGAGTGCGCGAGCACACAGGAGCAAAGACAAGCAGCGAAGCTTGATGCGTAGTAAAAAAAATTATAAATAGACAACTGGTCGACCTCATTAGAAATAAAAACCCAAAAGATTAGATAGACAAACAAACAAACACATAAATGTGGAGAGAAGGGCAGTGCGGGCAGGAGCAAAGGTAAACAGCAGACAGACCTGAATCCTTATCTTTACAAGGTCGACCTCAGAACTTTGTTCAGTTTGTCTCGGTGATGGATAATGGAAGGAAGGGCAGGCAACTGGTCGACTTCATTTAAATAAACAAATAAAAAATAAGATAAACTCTCAGGAATAGATAAATAATAACAAAAAAATTGTAAAGTGGAGAAAGCGAGATCGCGCGAATGCACTCAAGCAAACACAAACAGCACAGCACGATGCGTATTTTTTTTAAATTGACAAAATAAATCATAAATAAATCAAAGGTAAAAATAAGTGGAAAAGGCGAGAGTGCGCGAGTACACAGGAGCAAAGACAAGCAGCGCAGCTTGATGCGTAGTAAAAAAAATAATAAATAGACAACTGGTCGACCTCATTAGAAATAAAAACCCAAAAGATTAGATAGACAAACAAACAAACACATAAATGTGGAGAGAAGGGTAGTGCGTGCAGGAGCAAAGGTAAACAGCAGACAGACCTGAACCCTTATCTTTACAAGGTCGACCTCAGAACTTTGTTCAGTTTGTCTCGGTGACGGATAATGGAAGGAAGGGCAGGCAACTGGTCGACTTCATTTAAATAAACAAATAAAAAATAAGATAAACTCTCAGGAATAGATAGATAATAACAAAAAAATTGTAAAGTGGAGAAAGCGAGAGCGCGCGAATGCACTCAAGCAAACACAAACATCACAGCACGATGCGTATTTTTTTAAATTGACAAAATAAATAAAAAATAAAACAAAAATAAAAATAAGTGGAAAAGGCTAGAGTGTGCGAGCACACAGGAGCAAAGACAAGCAGCGCAGCTTGATGCGTAGTAAAAAAAATAATAAATAGACAACTGGTCTACCTCATTAGAAATAAAAACCCAAAAGATTAGATAGACAAACAAACAAACACATAAATGTGGAGAGAAGGGCAGTGCGCGCAGGAGCAAAGGTAAACAGCAGACAGACCTGAATCCTTATCTTTACAAGGTCGACCTCAGAACTTTGTTCAGTTTGTCTCGGTGACGGATAATGGAAGGAAGGGCAGGCAACTGGTCGACTTCATTTAAATAAACAAATAAAAAATAAGATAAACTCTCAGGAATAGATAAATAATAACAAAAAAAATTGTAAAGTGGAGAAAGCGAGAGCGCGCGAGTGCTACTCAAGCAAACACAAACAGCACAGCACGATGCGTATTGTTTTTAAAATTGACAAAATAAATCAAAAATAAAAATAAGTGGAAAAGGCGAGAGTGCGCGAGCACACAGGAGCAAAGACAAGCAGCGCAGCTTGATGCGTAGTAAAAAAAATAATAAATAGATAACTGGTCGAAGTCATTAGAAATAAAAACCCAAAAGATTAGATAGACAAACAAACAAACACATAAATGTGGAGAGAAGGGCAGTGCGCGCAGGAGCAAAGGTAAACAGCAGACAGACCTGAATCCTTATCTTTACAAGGTCGACCTCAGAACTTTGTTCAGTTTGTCTCGGTGACGGATAATGGAAGGAAGGGCAGGCAACTGGTCGACTTCATTTAAATAAACAAATAAAAATTAAGATAAACTCTCAGGAATAGATAAATAATAACAAAATTTGTAAAGTGGAGAAAGCGAGA
The DNA here is from genome assembly GCF_023159225.1 of Perognathus longimembris pacificus. Classification (NCBI taxonomy): domain Eukaryota; kingdom Metazoa; phylum Chordata; class Mammalia; order Rodentia; family Heteromyidae; genus Perognathus; species Perognathus longimembris. Next base: position 7,926 of record NW_025958821.1, on the reverse strand, counting down.
GCGCGCGAATGCACTCAAGCAAACACAAACAGCACAGCACGATGCGTATTTTTTTTTAAATGGACAAAATAAATCAAAAATAAATCAAAAATAAAAATAAGTGGAAAAGGCGAGAGTGCGCGAGCACACAGGAGCAAAGACAAGCAGCGAAGCTTGATGCGTAGTAAAAAAAATTATAAATAGACAACTGGTCGACCTCATTAGAAATAAAAACCCAAAAGATTAGATAGACAAACAAACAAACACATAAATGTGGAGAGAAGGGCAGTGCGGGCAGGAGCAAAGGTAAACAGCAGACAGACCTGAATCCTTATCTTTACAAGGTCGACCTCAGAACTTTGTTCAGTTTGTCTCGGTGACGGATAATGGAAGGAAGGGCAGGCAACTGGTCGACTTCATTTAAATAAACAAATAAAAAATAAGATAAACTCTCAGGAATAGATAAATAATAACAAAAAAATTGTAAAGTGGAGAAAGCGAGATCGCGCGAATGCACTCAAGCAAACACAAACAGCACAGCACGATGCGTATTTTTTTTTAAATTGACAAAATAAATCATAAATAAATCAAAGGTAAAAATAAGTGGAAAAGGCGAGAGTGCGCGAGCACACAGGAGCAAAGACAAGCAGCGCAGCTTGATGCGTAGTAAAAAAAATAATAAATAGACAACTGGTCGACCTCATTAGAAATAAAAACCCAAAAGATTAGATAGACAAACAAACAAACACATAAATGTGGAGAGAAGGGTAGTGCGTGCAGGAGCAAAGGTAAACAGCAGACAGACCTGAACCCTTATCTTTACAAGGTCGACCTCAGAACTTTGTTCAGTTTGTCTCGGTGACGGATAATGGAAGGAAGGGCAGGCAACTGGTCGACTTCATTTAAATAAACAAATAAAAAATAAGATAAACTCTCAGGAATAGATAGATAATAACAAAAAATTGTAAAGTGGAGAAAGCGAGAGCGCGCGAATGCACTCAAGTAAACACAAACAGCACAGCACGATGCGTATTTTTTTTAAATTGACAAAATAAATCAAAAATAAATCAAAAATAAAAATAAGTGGAAAAGGCGAGAGTGCGCGAGCACACAGGAGCAAAGACAAGCATCGCAGCTTGATGCGTAGTAAAAAAAATAATAAATAGACAACTGGTCGACCTCATTAGAAATAAAAACCCAAAAGATTAGATAGACAAACAAACAAACACATAAATGTGGAGAGAAGGGCAGAGCGCGCAGGAGCAAAGGTAAACAGCAGACAGACCTGAATCCTTATCTTTACAAGGTCGACCACAGAACTTTGGTCAGTATGTCTCGGTGACGGATAATGGAAGGAAGGGCAGGCAACTGGTCGCCTTCATTTAAATAAACAAATAAAAATAAGATAAACTCTCAGGAATAGATAAATAATAAAAAAATTTGTAAAGTGGAGAAAGCGAGAGCGCGCGAATGCACTCAAGCAAACACAAACAGCACAGCACGATGCGTATTTTTTTTAAATTGACAAAATAAATCAAAAATAAATCAAAAATAAAAATAAGTGGAAAAGACGAGAGTGCGCGAGCACACAGGAGCAAAGACAAGCAGCGCAGCTTGATGCGTAGTAAAAAAAATAATAAATAGACAACTGGTCGACCTCATTAGAAATAAAAACCCAAAAGATTAGATAGACAAACAAACAAACACATAAATGTGGAGAGAAGGGCAGTGCGCGCAGGAGCAAAGGTAAACAGCAGACAGACCTGAATCCTTATCTTTACAACGTCGACCACAGAACTTTTGTCAGTATGTCTCGGTGACGGATAATGGAAGGAAGGGCAGGCAACTGGTCGCCTTCATTTAAATAAACAAATAAAATTAAGATAAACTCTCAGGAATAGATAAATAATAACAAAAAAATTGTAAAGTGGAGAAAGCGAGAGCGCGCGAATGGACTCAAGCAAACACAAACTGCACAGCACGATGCGTATTTTTTTTAAAAATTGACAAAATAAATCAAAAATAAATCAAAAATAAAAATAAGTGGAAAAGTCGAGTGTGCGCGAGCACACAGGAGCAAATACAAGCAGCGCAGCTTGATGCGTAGTAAAAAAAATAATAAATAGACAACTGGTCGACCTCATTAGAAATAAAAACCCAAAAGATTAGATAGACAAACAAACAAACACATAAATGTGGAGAGAAGGGCAGTGCGCGCAGGAGCAAAGGTAAACAGCAGACAGACCTGAATCCTTATCTTTACAAGGTCGACCACAGAACTTTGGTCAGTATGTCTCGGTGACGGATAATGGAAGGAAGGGCAGGCAACTGGTCGCCTTCATTTAAATAAACAAATAAAATTAAGATAAACTCTCAGGAATAGATAAATAATAACAAAAAAATTGTAAAGTGGAGAAAGCGAGAGCGCGCGAATGGACTCAAGCAAACACAAACTGCACAGCACGATGCGTATTTTTTTTTAAAATTGACAAAATAAATCAACAATAAATCAAAAATAAAAATAAGTGGAAAATTCGAGTGTGCGCGAGCACACAGGAGCAAATACAAGAAGCGCAGCTTGATGCGTAGTAAAAAAAATAATAAATAGACAACTGGTCGACCTCATTAGAAATAAAAACCCAAAAGATTAGATAGACAATCAAACAAACACATAAATGTGGAGAGAAGGGCAGTGCGCGCAGGAGCAAAGGTAAACAGCAGACAGACCTGAATCCTTATCTTTACAAGGTCGACCTCAGAACTTTGTTCAGTTTGTCTCGGTGACGGATAATGGAAGGAAGGGCAGGCAACTGGTCGACTTCATTTAAATAAACAAATAAAAAATAAGATAAACTCTCAGGAATAGATAAATAATAACAAAAAAATTGTAAAGTGGAGAAAGCGAGAGCGTGCGAATGCACTCAAGCAAACACAAACAGCACAGTACGATGCGTATTTTTTTTAAATTGACAAAATAAATCAAAAATAAATCAAAAATAAAAATAAGTGGAAAAGGCGAGAGTGCGCGAGCACACAGGAGCAAAGACAAGCAGCGCAGCTTGATGCGTAGTAAAAAAAATAATAAATAGACAACTGGTCGACCTCATTAGAAATAAAAACCCAAAAGATTAGATAGACAAACAAACAAACACATAAATGTGGAGAGAAGGGCAGTGCGCGCAGGAGCAAAGGTAAACAGCAGACAGACCTGAATCCTTATCTTTACAAGGTCGACCTCAGAACTTTGTTCAGTTTGTCTCGGTGACGGATAATCGAAGGAAGGGCAGGCAACTGGTCGACTTCATTTAAATAAACAAATAAAAAATAAGATAAACTCTCAGGAATAGATAAATAATAACAAAAAAATTGTAAAGTGGAGAAAGCGAGAGCGCGCGAATGGACTCAAGCAAACACAAACTGCACAGCACGATGCGTATTTTTTTTTAAAATTGACAAAATAAATCAAAAATAAATCAAAAATAAAAATAAGTGGAAAAGTCGAGTGTGCGCGAGCACACAGGAGCAAATACAAGCAGCGCAGCTTGATGCGTAGTAAAAAAAATAATAAATAGACAACTGGTCGACCTCATTAGAAATAAAAACCCAAAAGATTAGATAGACAAACAAACAAACACATAAATGTGGAGAGAAGGGCAGTGCGCGCAGGAGCAAAGGTAAACAGCAGACAGACCTGAATCCTTATCTTTACAAGGTCGACCACAGAACTTTGGTCAGTATGTCTCGGTGACGGATAATGGAAGGAAGGGCAGGCAACTGGTCGCCTTCATTTAAATAAACAAATAAAATTAAGATAAACTCTCAGGAATAGATAAATAATAACAAAAAAATTGTAAAGTGGAGAAAGCGAGAGCGCGCGAATGGACTCAAGCAAACACAAACTGCACAGCACGATGCGTATTTTTTTTTAAAATTGACAAAATAAATCAAAAATAAATCAAAAATAAAAATAAGTGGAAAAGTCGAGTGTGCGCGAGCACACAGGAGCAAATACAAGAAGCGCAGCTTGATGCGTAGTAAAAAAAATAATAAATAGACAACTGGTCGACCTCATTAGAAATAAAAACCCAAAAGATTAGATAGACAATCAAACAAACACATAAATGTGGAGAGAAGGGCAGTGCGCGCAGGAGCAAAGGTAAACAGCAGACAGACCTGAATCCTTATCTTTACAAGGTCGACCTCAGAACTTTGTTCAGTTTGTCTCGGTGACGGATAATGGAAGGAAGGGCAGGCAACTGGTCGACTTCATTTAAATAAACAAATAAAAAATAAGATAAACTCTCAGGAATAGATAAATAATAACAAAAAAATTGTAAAGTGGAGAAAGCGAGAGCGTGCGAATGCACTCAAGCAAACACAAACAGCACAGTACGATGCGTATTTTTTTTAAATTGACAAAATAAATCAAAAATAAATCAAAAATAAAAATAAGTGGAAAAGGCGAGAGTGCGCGAGCACACAGGAGCAAAGACAAGCAGCGCAGCTTGATGCGTAGTAAAAAAAATAATAAATAGACAACTGGTCGACCTCATTAGAAATAAAAACCCAAAAGATTAGATAGACAAACAAACAAACACATAAATGTGGAGAGAAGGGCAGTGCGCGCAGGAGCAAAGGTAAACAGCAGACAGACCTGAATCCTTATCTTTACAAGGTCGACCTCAGAACTTTGTTCAGTTTGTCTCGGTGACGGATAATCGAAGGAAGGGCAGGCAACTGGTCGACTTCATTTAAATAAACAAATAAAAAATAAGATAAACTCTCAGGAATAGATAAATAATAACAAAAAAATTGTAAAGTGGAGAAAGCGAGAGCGCGAATGCACTCAAGCAAACAGAAACAGCACAGCACGATGCGTATTTTTTTTTAAAATTGACAAAATAAATAAAAAATAAATCAAAAATAAAAATAAGTGGAAAAGGCTAGAGTGCGCGAGCACACAGGAGCAAAGACAAGCAGCGCAGCTTGATGCGTAGTAAAAAAAATAATAAACAGACAACTGGTCGACCTCATTAGAAATAAAAACCCAAAAGATTAGATAGACAAACAAACAAACACATAAATGTGGAGAAAAGGGCAGTGCGCGCAGGAGCAAAGGTAAACAGCAGACAGACCTGAATCCTTATCTTTACAAGGTCGACCTCAGAACTTTGTTCAGTTCGTCTCGGTGACGGATAATGGAAGGAAGGGCAGGCAACTGGTCGACTTCATTTAAATAAACAAATAAAAAATAAGATAAACTCTCAGGAATAGATAAATAATAACAAAAAAATTGTAAAGTGGAGAAAGCGAGAGCGTGCGAATGCACTCAAGCAAACACAAACAGCACAGCACGATGCGTATTTTTTTTAAATTGACAAAATAAATCAAAAATAAATCAAAAATAAAAATAAGTGGAAAAGGCGAGAGTGCGCGAGCACACAGGAGCAAAGACAAGCAGCGCAGCTTGATGCGTAGTAAAAAAAATAATAAATAGACAACTGGTCGACCTCATTAGAAATAAAAACCCAAAAGATTAGATAGACAAACAAACAAACACATAAATGTGGAGAGAAGGGCAGTGCGCGCAGGATCAAAGGTAAACAGCAGACAGACCTGAATCCTTATCTTTAAAAGGTCGACCTCAGAACTTTGTTCAGTTTGTCTCGGTGACGGATAATGGAAGGAAGGGCAGGCAATTGGTCGACTTCATTTAAATAAACAAATAAAAAATACGATAAACTCTCAGGAATAGATAAATAATAACAAAAAAATTGTAAAGTGGAGAAAGCGAGAGCGCGCGAATGGACTCAAGCAAACACAAACTGCACAGCACGATGCGTATTTTTTTTTAAAATTGACAAAATAAATCAACAATAAATCAAAAATAAAAATAAGTGGAAAATTCGAGTGTGCGCGAGCACACAGGAGCAAATACAAGAAGCGCAGCTTGATGCGTAGTAAAAAAAATAATAAATAGACAACTGGTCGACCTCATTAGAAATAAAAACCCAAAAGATTAGATAGACAATCAAACAAACACATAAATGTGGAGAGAAGGGCAGTGCGCGCAGGAGCAAAGGTAAACAGCAGACAGACCTGAATCCTTATCTTTACAAGGTCGACCTCAGAACTTTGTTCAGTTTGTCTCGGTGACGGATAATGGAAGGAAGGGCAGGCAACTGGTCGACTTCATTTAAATAAACAAATAAAAAATAAGATAAACTCTCAGGAATAGATAAATAATAACAAAAAAATTGTAAAGTGGAGAAAGCGAGAGCGTGCGAATGCACTCAAGCAAACACAAACAGCACAGTACGATGCGTATTTTTTTTAAATTGACAAAATAAATCAAAAATAAATCAAAAATAAAAATAAGTGGAAAAGGCGAGAGTGCGCGAGCACACAGGAGCAAAGACAAGCAGCGCAGCTTGATGCGTAGTAAAAAAAATAATAAATAGACAACTGGTCGACCTCATTAGAAATAAAAACCCAAAAGATTAGATAGACAAACAAACAAACACATAAATGTGGAGAGAAGGGCAGTGCGCGCAGGAGCAAAGGTAAACAGCAGACAGACCTGAATCCTTATCTTTACAAGGTCGACCTCAGAACTTTGTTCAGTTTGTCTCGGTGACGGATAATCGAAGGAAGGGCAGGCAACTGGTCGACTTCATTTAAATAAACAAATAAAAAATAAGATAAACTCTCAGGAATAGATAAATAATAACAAAAAAATTGTAAAGTGGAGAAAGCGAGAGCGCGCGAATGGACTCAAGCAAACACAAACTGCACAGCACGATGCGTATTTTTTTTTAAAATTGACAAAATAAATCAAAAATAAATCAAAAATAAAAATAAGTGGAAAAGTCGAGTGTGCGCGAGCACACAGGAGCAAATACAAGCAGCGCAGCTTGATGCGTAGTAAAAAAAATAATAAATAGACAACTGGTCGACCTCATTAGAAATAAAAACCCAAAAGATTAGATAGACAAACAAACAAACACATAAATGTGGAGAGAAGGGCAGTGCGCGCAGGAGCAAAGGTAAACAGCAGACAGACCTGAATCCTTATCTTTACAAGGTCGACCACAGAACTTTGGTCAGTATGTCTCGGTGACGGATAATGGAAGGAAGGGCAGGCAACTGGTCGCCTTCATTTAAATAAACAAATAAAATTAAGATAAACTCTCAGGAATAGATAAATAATAACAAAAAAATTGTAAAGTGGAGAAAGCGAGAGCGCGCGAATGGACTCAAGCAAACACAAACTGCACAGCACGATGCGTATTTTTTTTTAAAATTGACAAAATAAATCAAAAATAAATCAAAAATAAAAATAAGTGGAAAAGTCGAGTGTGCGCGAGCACACAGGAGCAAATACAAGAAGCGCAGCTTGATGCGTAGTAAAAAAAATAATAAATAGACAACTGGTCGACCTCATTAGAAATAAAAACCCAAAAGATTAGATAGACAATCAAACAAACACATAAATGTGGAGAGAAGGGCAGTGCGCGCAGGAGCAAAGGTAAACAGCAGACAGACCTGAATCCTTATCTTTACAAGGTCGACCTCAGAACTTTGTTCAGTTTGTCTCGGTGACGGATAATGGAAGGAAGGGCAGGCAACTGGTCGACTTCATTTAAATAAACAAATAAAAAATAAGATAAACTCTCAGGAATAGATAAATAATAACAAAAAAATTGTAAAGTGGAGAAAGCGAGAGCGTGCGAATGCACTCAAGCAAACACAAACAGCACAGTACGATGCGTATTTTTTTTAAATTGACAAAATAAATCAAAAATAAATCAAAAATAAAAATAAGTGGAAAAGGCGAGAGTGCGCGAGCACACAGGAGCAAAGACAAGCAGCGCAGCTTGATGCGTAGTAAAAAAAATAATAAATAGACAACTGGTCGACCTCATTAGAAATAAAAACCCAAAAGAT